>NC_057814.1:610891351-611164909 GCF_018294505.1 Triticum aestivum
GCCGTGCTCGCCGGCCGGCCCCGCCGACCTCGGTCCCGCCGCCTCCGCCTCCCGCCGCCGGCGCCGCCTCTCTGCCCCGCCGCGCCGCCTCCTTGTTCCCTTCCTCCCGTCGCCGGAGGCGAGCTCGAGGAGCCCGGCCCGATCCGATATGGTACTGTAACCCGTGCGTTGACCTCCTTCCTCCCCCTTTTTTTGCTAAGTGATTGATTTCTTATGATATGTGCACTTGTTCGTGATGCCATAACTCCTTGCATGTAGCTCCAATTCGTGCGTGTAATATGTCAAATTGTTCGTCTCGTGATGCTCTTAATTTTGTTGAATTGCACCATGTTCATTAGAGGTCATCTTGATGCCCAAATCTCTGTTGGAAGAGGGCTAGTTGCTGTTATCTGCTGGTTCTTATAAGAACTTGGAGATTTGTCATTTTTGTATCATTTAATCTGTGCATCTTATGAGCATAGCTCTACATGTGTTTTTTGTATGCCATGCCATCTTTCCAGTGGTGTAGTCCATGTAATTTTTGGATCTCTGTGGTGACTAGCACAAGCATGCAAAGTAGGCTCCGTAATGTTTCTGATTTCAGGGACTTAGTAATTTCACCAAGTCTTTGTCTGCTGTTATTTTGTTGCCATGTAAACTTGATGCTACAGAGAGATCCATGCATATTTTGGTGATGTTCAGTAAGGATGTTTTGTAGCCATAGTTGTAATTGATCCATTCCTGCCCTTGTTTGCAATTATGGAGTGCCATGGCATGACTCAATCTTGCTCTACTTTTGCTATAAAATATTTCTGGCAGATTCTTAACATGATATGTAATTTTGCCAAGCTTGTTGTAGTTGATCCATACCTGCTATGCTTTTGTTCTTGCCATGGATAGCTTCATAAACATGCCATCTTGCTGTAGGTATGCTTGGTTTGTCATGCATTGCTCTGTAGTGAGTGCATCAAGCTCACAAAGAGGCCTTCATATTATTATTTCTGCCATGCTCTGTTTTCTGCCAAGTCTGAAACCTGATAACGAAACTTGCTATGTTTACATGCTTGCCATCATATCTTTTGCACTTTTGCCATGCTTGTTTGAGCTTGATATGTTGTGATCTAGCCATAGCTCAGTGTTCATCTTTTGTCAAGCATCTTCTGTAGATTACTGTCATATGCTTTGTTGCTATGTTGGGGTGCTGTCGCATTGTTGTTTGTTGCATTTTAAGTGCTATCATGCTGTTAATCGCAGATTCGTGTCATTCTTGTTTTGCTTGCCATTTGCAAACCGTGCATCCGTTTCCGCTGATCTTTATATCGATTTCGACCGAAATCATCTCATCTTTCCAGTGGCATGCTTGGTTTGCCAAGTTACTGCCTTGTTCATCATTTTCCTTCCGGAGCACGCATATGCATCGCATATCATATCTTGCATATCATACATGTTTTGCATCATGTTGCTTGTGCATTTCTCGTTGTTGATTGTGGTTCCGTTTGTTTGTGTTCTTGTCTTGGGTAGAGCCGGGAGACGAGTTCGTGAACGAGGAACCTGTTGAGTACGCTTACGAGGATCAAGCTTTCGACAACTCTGAGAACCTTGCAGGCAAGATGACCACCCCTCGAAATCACTTCTATCTTTGCTTTGCTAGTTGTTCGCTCTATTGCCATGCTCTGCTACCTATCACTTGCTATATCATGTCTCCCATTTTGCCATGTCAGCCTCTAACCATCCCTTCCTAGCAAACCGTTGTTTGGCTAAGTTACCGCTTTTGCTCAGCCCTTCTTATAGCGTTGCTAGTTGCAGGTGAAGTTGATGTTTGTTCCATGTCGGAACATGGATATGTTGGGATATCACAATATCTCTTATTTAATTAATGCATCTATGTATACTTGGTAAAGGGTGGAAGGCTCGGCCTTATGCCTGGTGTTTTGTTCCACTCTTGCCGCCCTAGTTACTGATATACCGGGATTATGTTCCTTGAGTTTGCGTTCCTTACACGGTCGGGTGATTTATGGGACCCCCTTGACAGTTCACCTTGAATAAAACTCCTCCAGCAAGGCCCAACCTTGGTTTTACCATTTGCCACCTAAGCCTTTTCCCCCGGGTTTTCGCGAGCCCGAGGGTCATCTTATTTTAACCCCCCCCCCCGGGCCAGTGCTCCTTCGAGTGTTGGTCCGAACTGAGTAGACTGCGGGGCCCCCTCCTGGAAACTCGAGGTCTGGTTTTACTCGTAGGATGTCTCATCCGGTGTGCCCTGAGAACAAGATATGTGCAGCTCCTATCGGGATTTGTCGGCGCATCGGGCGGTTTTGCTGGTCTTGTTTTACCATTGTCGAAATGTCTTGTAAACCGGGATTCCGAGACTGATCGGGTCTTTCCGGGAGAAGGTTTACCCTTCGTTGACCGTGAGAGCTTATGATGGGCTAAGTTAGGACACCCCTGCAGGGTATTATCTTTCGAAACCCGTGCCCGCGGTTATGAGGCAGATGGGAATTTGTTAATGTCCGGTTGTAGATAACTTGTCACTTGACCCAATTTAAAATACATCAACTGCGTGTGTAGCCGTGATGGTCTCTTCTCGGCGGGGTCCGGGAAGTGAACACGGTCTGAGTTATGTATGACGTAAGTAGGAGTTCAGGATCACTTCTTGGTCATTGCTAGATGACGACTGTTCCGTTGCTTCTCTTCTCGCTCTCTCTTGCATATGTTAGCCACCATATATGCTTATTGCCGCTGCAGCTCCACCTCATTACACCTTCCTCTCCTATAAGCTTAAATAGTCTTGATCTCGCGGGTGTGAGATTGCTGAGTCCCCGTGACTCACAGATTCTACCAAAACAGTTGCAGGTGCCGACGATGCCAGTGCAGATGATGGGGTCGATCTCAAGTGGGAGTTCGACGAGGAACGTGGTCGCTACTATGTGTCTTTTCCTGATGATCAGTAGTGGAGCCCAGTTGAGACGCTCGGGGATCTAGCATTTGGGGTTGTCTTATTTTCATCTGGATTTTGACCGTAGTCATTCTATATGATTGTATTTTGGATGATGTATGATTAATATTTATGTATTGTGTGAACTGGCGATTGTAAGCCAACTCTTTATCCCATTCTTGTTCATTACATGGGATTGTGTGAAGATGACCCTTCTTGCGACAAAACCACTATGCGGTTATGCCTCTAAGTCATGCCTCGACACGTGGGAGATATAGCCGCATCGTGGGTGTTACAGTTGTCCTCAACTTCAACGCGTTCCTAGAGAAAACCAAGCTGAAAGATGATGGCAGCAACTATACGGACTGGGTCTGGAACCTGAGGATCATCCTCATAGCTGCCAAGAAAGATTATGTCCTAGAAGCACCGCTAGGTGAAGCACCCATCCCAGAGAACCAAGACGTTATGAACGCTTGGCAATCACATGCTGTTGATTACTCCCTCGTTCAGTGCGGCATGCTTTACAGCTTAGAACCGGGGCTCCAAAAGCGTTTTTAGAAGCATGGAGCATATGAGATGTTCGAAGAGCTGAAAATGGTTTTCCAAGCTCATGCCCGGGTCGAGAGATATGAAGTCTCCGACAAGTTCTTCAGCTGTAAAATGGAGGAAAATAGTTCTGTTAGTGAGCACATACTCAGAATGTCTGGGTTACACAACCGCTTGACTCAGCGGGGAGTTCATCTCCCGGATGACGCGGTCATTGACAGAATCCTTCAGTCGCTTCCACCGAGCTACAAGAGCTTTGTGATGAACTTCAATATGCAGGGGATGGAAAAGACCATTACTGAGGTATATTCAATGTTGAAATCAGCGGAGGTGGAGATCAAAAAGGAACATCAAGTGTTGATGGTGAATAAAACCACTAAGTTCAAGAAAGGCAAGGGTAAGAAGAACTTCAAGAAGGACGGCAAGGGAGTTGCCGCGCCCGGTAAGCCAGTTGCCGGGAAGAAGCCAAAGAATGGACCCAAGCCTGAGACTGAGTGCTTTTATTGCAAGGGAAGTGGTCACTGGAAGCGGAACTGCCCCCAAGTACTTAGCGGACAAGAAGGCCGGCAACACCAAAGGTATATGTGATATACATGTTATTGATGTGTACCTTACCAGCACTCGTAGTACCTCCTGGGTATTTGATACCAGTGCGGTTGCTCATATTTGTAACTCAAAGCAGGAGCTGCAGAATAAACGGACACTGACAAAGGACGAGGTGACGATGCGCGTCGGGAATGGTTCCAAGGTCGATGTGATCGCCGTCGGCACGCTACCTCTACATTACCTACGGGATTAGTTTTAAACCTCAATAATTGTTATTTAGTGCCAGCTTTGAGCATGAACATTGTATCAGGATCTCGTTTAATTCGAGATGGCTACTCATTTAAATCCGAGAATAATGGTTGTTCTATTTATATGAGAGATATGTTTTATGGTCATGCCCCGCTAGTTAATGGTTTATTCTTAATGAATCTCGAACGTAGTGTTACACATATTCATAGTGTGAATACCAAAAGATGTAAGGTTGATAATGATAGTCCCACATACTTGTGGCACTGCCGTCTTGGTCACATTGGTGTCAAACGCATGAAGAAGCTCCATGCAGATGGACTTTTGGAGTCTCTTGATTACGAATCATTTGACACGTGCGAACCATGCCTCATGGGTAAGATGACCAAGACTCCGTTCTCCGGAACAATGGAGCGAGCAATCAGCTTATTGGAAATCATACATACTGATGTGTGCGGTCCAATGAGTGTTGAGGCTCGCGGTGGATATCGTTATGTTCTCACTCTCACTGATGACTTGAGTAGATATGGGTATGTCTACCTAATGAAACACAAGTCTGAGACCTTTGAAAAGTTCAAGGAATTTCAGAGTGAGGTTGAGAATCAACGTGACAGAAAAATAAAGTTCTTATGATCAGATCATGGAGGGGAATATTTGAGTCACGAATTTGGCACACACTTAAGGAAATGTGGAATAGTTTCATAACTCACGCCGCCTGGAATACCTCAGCGAAATGGTGTGTCCGAACGTCGTAATCGCACTCTATTGGATATGGTGCGATCTATGATGTCTCTTACCAATGTACCACTCTCATTTTGGGGCTATGCTTTAGAGACTGCCGCATTCACTTTAAATAGGGCTCCGTCGAAATCCGTTGAGACGACACCGTATGAATTATGGTTTGGGAAGAAACCTAAGTTGTCATTTCTAAAAGTTTGGGGATGCGATGCTTATGTCAAGAAACTTCAACCTGAAAAGCTCGAACCCAAGTCGGAAAAATGCGTCTGCATAGGATACCCTAAGGAAACCATTGGGTATACCTTCTACCTCAGATCCGAAGGCAAGATCTTTGTTGCCAAGAACGGGTCCTTTCTAGAGAAAGAGTTTCTCTCGAAAGAAGTGGGAGGAAAGTGGAACTTGATGAAGTACTACCTCTTGAACTGGAAAGTAGCGCAGCTCAGGAAGATGTTCCTGTGGTGCCTGCACCGACTAGAGAGGAAGTTAATGATGATGATGATCAAGGTACTTCGGATCAAGCTCCTACTGAACTGCGTAGGTCCACAAGGACACGTTCCGCGCCAGAGTGGTACGGCAACCCTGCCTTGGAAATCATGTTGTTAGACAACGGTGAACCTTTGAACTATGAAGAAGCAATGCCGGGACCAGATTCCGACAAATGGCTTGAAGCCATGCAATCCGAGATAGGATCCATGTATGAAAACAAAGTGTGGACTTTGACAGACTTGCCCGATGATCAGCGAGCGATAGAAAAGAAATGGATCTTTAAGAAGAAGACAGACGCGGATGGTAATGTTACCATCTATAAAGCTCGTCTGCTCGCTAAGGGTTATCGACAAGTTCAAGGGGTTGACTACGATGAGACTTTCTCACCCGTAGCGAAGCTGAAGTCCGTCCGAATCATGTTAGCAATTGCCGCATACTATGATTATGAGATATGGCAAATGGACGTCAAAACGGCATTCCTTAACGGCTTTCTTAAGGAAGAATTGTATATGATGCAGCCGGAAGGTTTTGTAGATCCTAAGAATGCTAACAAGGTATGCAAGCCCCAGCGCTCCATCTATGGGCTAGTGCAAGCATCTCGGAGTTGGAACATTCGATTTGATGAGATGATCAAAGCGTTTGGGTTTACACAGACTTATGGCGAAGCCTGTGTTTACAAGAAAGTGAGTGGGAGCTCTGTAGCATTTCTCTTATTATATGTGGATGACATACTATTGATGGGAAATGATATAGAATTCTTGGAAAGTATAAAGGCCTACTTGAATAAGTGTTTTTCAATGAAGGACCTTGGAGAAGCTGCTTATATATTAGGCATCAAGATCAATAGAGATAGATCAAGACGCCTCATTGGTCTTTCACAGAGTACGTACCTTGACAAGATATTGAAGAAGTTCACTATGGATCAGTCCGAGAAGGGGTTCTTGCCCGTATTGCAAGGTGTGCAATTGAGCACGGCTCAATGCCTGACCACGGCAGAAGATAGAGAAAAGATGAGTGTCATCCCCTATGCCTCGGCCATAGGGTCTATTATGTATGCCATGCTGTGTACCAGACCTGATGTAAACCTTGCCGTAACTTTGGTAGGAAGGTACCAAAGTAATCCCGGCATGGAACACTGGACAGCGGTCAAGAATATCCTGAAGTACCTGAAAAGGACTAAGGATATGTTTCTCGTATATGGAGGTGACGAAGAGCTCGTCGTAAAGGGTTACGTCGACGCTAGCTTCGACATAGATCTGGATGACTCGAAGTCACAAACCGGATACGTGTATATTTTGAATGGAGGGGCAGTAAGCTGGTGCAGTTGCAAGCAAAGCGTCGTGGCGGGATCTACATGTGAAGCGGAGTACATGGCAGCCTCAGAGGCAGCGCAAGAAGCAATCTGGATGAAGGAGTTCATTAGCGACCTAGGGGTGATTCCCAATGCGTCGGGCCCGATGACTCTCTTCTGTGACAACACTGGAGCTATTGCCCTTGCCAAGGAGCCCAGGTTTCACAGGAAGACCAGGCATATCAAGCGTCGCTTCAAATCCATTCGTGAAAGTGTTCAAAATGGAGACATAGATATTTGTAAAGTACATACGGACCTGAATGTAGCAGATCCGTTGACTAAACCACTCCCTAGAGCAAAACATGATCAACACCAGAACGCTATGGGTGTTCGATTCATCACAATGTAACTAGATTATTGACTCTACTGCAAGTGGGAGACTGTTGGAAATATGCCCTAGAGGCAATAATAAATGGTTATTATTATATTTCTTTGTTCATGATAATTGTCTATTGTTCATGCTATAATTGTGTTATCCGGAAATCGTAATGCATGTGTGAATACATAGACCACAACGTGTCCCTAGTAAGCCTCTAGTTGACTAGCTCGTTGATCAACAGATAGTCATGGTTTCCTGACTATGGACATTGGATGTCATTGATAATGGGATCACATCATTAGGAGAATGATGTGACGGACAAGACCCAATCCTAAGCATAGCGCAAAGATCGTGTAGTTCGTTTGCTAGAGCTTTTCCAATTTATGTCAAGTATCAGTTCCTTGGACCATGAGATCGTGCAACTCCCGGGTGCCATAGGAGTGCTTTGGGTGTGCCAAACGTCACAACGTAACTGGGTGACTATAAAGGTGCACTACGGGTATCTCCGAAAGTGCCTGTTGGGTTGGCACGGATCGAGACTGGGATTTGTCACTCTGTATGACGGAGAGGTATCTCTGGGCCCACTCGGTAATGCATCATCATAATGAGCTCAATGTGACTAAGAAGTTAGCCACAGGATCATGCATTACGGTACGAGTAAAGTGACTTGCCGGTAACGAGATTGAACAAGGTATTGGGATACCGACGATCAAATCTCGGGCAAGTAACGTACCGATTGACAAAGGGAATTGTATACGGGATTGATTGAATCCTCGACATCGTGGTTCATCCGATGAGATCATCGTGGAACATGTGGCAGCCAACGTGGGTATCCAGATCCCGCTGTTGGTTATTGACCGGAGAGTCATCTCGGTCATGTCTGCATGTCTCCCGAACCCGTAGGGTCTACACACTTAAGGTTCGGTGACGCTAGGGTTGTAGAGATATTAGTATGCGGAAACCCGAACGTTGTTCGGAGTCCCGGATGAGACCCCGGACGTCACGAGGAGTTCCGGAATGGTCCGGAGGTGAAGAATTATATATAGGAAATCCAGTTTCGGCCACCGGGAGAGTTTCGGGGGTTATCGGTATTGTACCGGGACCACCGGAATGGTCCCGGGGGTCCACCGGGTGGGGCCACCTATCCCGGAGGGCCCCATGGGCTGAAGTGGGAAGGGAACCAGCCCTTCGTGGGCTGGGGCGCCCCCCTTGGGCCTTCCCCTGCGCCTAGGGTTGGAAACCCTAGGGGTGGGGGGCGCCCCACTTGCCTTGGGGGGCAAGCCACCCCCTGGCCGCCGCCCCCCCCTGTAGATGGGATCCAGGGCTGGCGCCCCCCAGGGGGCCTATATATAGTGGGGGGGGAGGGAGGGCAGCAGCACCACAGCCCCTGGCGCCTCCCTCTCCACCTGCAACACCTCTCCCTCTCGCAGAAGCTTGGCGAAGCCCTGCCGAGATCCCCGCTACATCCACCACCACGCCGTCGTGCTGCTGGATCTCCATCAACCTCTCCTTCCCCCTTGCTGGATCAAGAAGGACGAGACGTCGCTGCTCCGTACGTGTGTTGAACGCGGAGGTGCCGTCCGTTCGGCACTCGGTCATCGGTGATTTGGATCACGACGAGTACGACTCCATCAACCCCGTTCATTAGAACGCTTCCGCTCGCGATCTACAAGGGTATGTAGATGCACTCCTTTCCCCTCATTGCTAGTTTACTCCATAGATGGATCTTGGTGATGCGTAGGAAATTTTAAAATTCTACTACGATCCCAACATGTATTTATAATTATCCTCACTATATTATGCAGATTCAAGATCGCCGAATTGAAGAAAAGACAAATCAGTGATATTGGGTTCATTAACACAAATCTCATAGATGCATATATGGTTCAAAAACATCCCAAAGAAGCCGAGGCCAAGTTGCTACGATCGTTGGTATTAAATCAAAACAAAGATATAATACTCTTTCCTTACAACTTCAAGTGAGTGTTACTGTCTTGTGCATATTCGATTTCCCTTATTAGTCCAGGTTATGGTAATGTAATTGATGACTTATGCATGCATGCGCAGCTTCCACTATATTCTCCTAGAGATTAAGCCTGAGCAGGGAGTAGTAACCGTCTTAGACTCGAGACGAAAAGATCCCCAGGACTATGCGAACATGACTCAAATGCTCGAGAAGTAAGTTAAATCGATCATTATCCACCATATCAGCAACTTTGTTCATTTCCTGATATCAAGTAATTGTTTTCTTTGTCTGGCAGGGTTTGGAGAAAATTCACCACAAAAGCTCCGGGACTGCCGAAGAAGCTGCAATTTAAACACCCGAAAGTAAATACTATAGTAGCATGCTCCGCGCATCTCCTAGTGATTCAAGCGCTAGTTTCATCAATACCATTTAGCATGCTTGCTTCTCAGTTTGATTGACCTCTATTTCTTGTAAAGTGGTTGTGGCAGGAAGCCGGGAATAATTACTGTGGATACTACGTTTGCGAGTCTATCCGCTACACGACCTGTGAGCGGGGCTACACTGAAGAACAATATGAAGTGCGTAAGCAATAATATTCACAATTTTATTTTATTACCATCATTTGTGTTGAGTTTCATTTATTCATATATATATATATATATATATGTATTGACCCCCTTCTTCAAATTAGATGTTTCGGAAGCGGGATGAACTCCTAGCACCAGATCGTATGCGAGAAATTCAAGAGGAATTGGCGGCATTCTTCCTTGACCACGTGATCGATGAAAGCAGAGAATACTATGTGGACCCTGTGTTCCTACAATTTAATTAGGAGATTGTATTGTAAGAGATAATTATTGTATATATGTAGCCGGTAGTGTCGGATAGATATACGAGAACTTGTTGTTCGACCAATCTCTCGGAGAAGGAGAGGTGGTCGATATCACTTCTCTCTGTATGCATATGTTCATGACGATCTTCTGTTTCCTTCATTTGATTACTAGCTAGCGTGTGTAGTCCTCTCCATACGTATATAGTAGGTAGCGTCGACCAAGCACGGAGATAAGAGAGGACACTTCTCTCTATTAATTAGCTAGCTGACACAATATATGAAACACCTAAATTAACCCCCCAAAACCCCTAAACCACCCCTTTCAAAAAAAAAACAAAAACCTCAGCTCCTGCCAGCTGCTGACGCGTGGATGCCTATTGGTCCCGGTTGGTGGCACCAACCGGGACAAAAGGCCCTGCCTATTGGTCCCGGTTGGTGGCACCAACCAGGACCAACGGCCCCCCTGCCTGGGCTGGCAGCAGCGGCCACGTGGAGGACCTTCTGTCCCGGTTCGTGTAAGAACCGGGACTAAAGGGTTAGGGCTTTAGTAACGACCCTTTAGTCCCGGTTCGAAAACCGGGACAAAAGGCCCTTACAAACCGGGGTAAAAGCCCCTTTTCCTACTAGTGTCGTGAGTTATATTTTTAGAATGTACTCCCTCCGTTCCTAAATACTTGTCTTTCTATGCATTTCAAATGACTATCACATACGGATGTATGTAGACATATTTTAGAGTGTAGATTCACTCATTTTACTCCGTATGTAGTCACTTGTTGAAATGCCTAGAAAGACAAGTATTTAGGAACGGAGGGAGTACATGTTTGGTATTGTAGATGTAGATAGTTTTCTCTATACACTTGGTCAAAGATGACAAAGTTTGACTTTCATAAAAATCTATAAGCACTACATTATGGAATGGAGGGAGTATTAACATCATGAACTGATATGGATGATGCACATCCACCTTCTCTCGTCTTTATCTACTCAAGACTAGATAACCGCGCCGAACATTATTCCACTATACCGTATTTCTTTTCTTTGCTTAGAACATCAATGTCGTATTTCTTCTTTTCTCTGATCCTACTGCATGACCTCAAGGCCAAATGCTGAATAAGTCTCGGTCCAATTTCAGAATGCACGGCGCATGCCTCTTTTGTAATTAAGTCTCCAAGCAGGTTCTAACACAGCACGGGTCAGTTTCATCATCATATCATTGGTCTGAAAATTATTGCCGACCACGGTCCAGTTCTATCTGTATACTCAACATATATATATATATATATATATATATATATATATGGACAAACCCGATACCAGCTCTCTTTCACTCACTCGCACAAACACAGATTGAAGATGGAGCACACAATTTTTCCGGCGCACAAACGCCTCCGTCGCAGGAACGGCGCCTCGGCCGCACGAACGGCCTCACTTTACTAGGCACATACCCGGGCGCGGCAACACACTGTAGCCTACCCAGAGGAGCTCTCCCACAGCCAGCCGGGCGCATACCATGGTCCCGGCGGAGACTACCTCTTCTCTGGCTCCTAGGCTCGGCTCACACGGGCGCGCCTCGACCAATACATATGGGTTGGGTCTTTATACCCGTGGACACACACCAGGCTAGCTACCACGCACGCACCCACTGACTTGGCTTGCCGCTGCATGCACTCGGCCACACCGCAAGTCACGCACGCACTAGCCTAACGACCACCACATTAGGCCACTAACCCATGCACTAACTACTCACTGGAATCTCTCCACGATCAACAAGATCCGGTTGTGCAGCTAACAACCATGCATGCACGAGCACAACGGCTCGGCCGCCGCTCACGCACCGCTAAGTCAAGATTATAGCTATCAATATACTCTGCCCTATTCGTTTGAATGAAAAAGCTAGAGCAAAATTACTCCTAAATTAGTCACTACAAGAACAGTACAGTGTGAAATTTCTCAGAGAAAAAAATTACCCCTAGATCGAATGCATCTCTCATCTGATGAAATTCGAAGGTCTCTCAGAAATGCTAAAAATTAACAACTAATGCAAAAGCAAATCTAGAATACGGGAATGGAAAGGGGTTTGTCCGAGTCCGATAATTAGCTGGTTGGCGCTAACCTGCCGGAGACCTGTGCCGGCCTCGTCCATAGGCGGCTCGAGTTTCGGATGGCGAGTCGCCTCCGGCTGCCGGATCGAAGCTCCGCAGAGCAGCATCGGAGACTTCGGCGACCTTCCATCTATTTTTTTGGAGATGACGTTGTTTTTTCTCTTGTGAGGCAAACCTTCCATTGCTGCTGTGTATGCTCGAGGAAAGGGTAAACTGGTTCAGCCGTTGGAGCCCCCAGGACAATCGCCGGGCCAAAAATAGCACGTCCTGGGGGCAAAAATCCTTCGCCGGATGAAAGGCGAGGATGGTTTCCCAGCCATTGGTGCCCCCCAGGATAGTCGCCAGGCAAAAGGTGAATGAGTAGGCCAGAGAAAATGATACATGGAGGAATATGATTGGCTGTTGCTTCCGCCGGCGCCCCCAGCAGCCCCCTAGCGCGTTGGGTGTGGCCTGAGTTCGCCGGCACCTTTTTGAGGTCTTGGGGGGCTTGGGGGCATGGCTGGGCCTTTTTTTGCCATTTTTAGCTCGCCGGCAGAAGAAAAGGTGCCTAGGGGTGGCACTTGGGGAGGCGGCTGGAGATGCTCTAAGGCTCTATATATTTGGATGGAAGGAGTATTGTTAGTTTCAGTTTTTTAATGATTTGAATGTTCATATGTCTGTTGTTAGTGGTGATGAAATGAGAATCTAGTCTATGGACTTTGTACCTCGGTTTTACTTTCATGCTCGATAAGACTATTTGGTTTTTGCATAACCGAGTAATGAAAGCTACCTTTCATCTAAGAAAATCCATGAACCAACAATGCACATCCTAACTTACATTAACTGAATAAAGTAAGTTATAAACTTGAAAATATTGAAACACATGCCGAATAAATTTGTAATATAAATTGATAAAATAAATTATAGGAAACACATGCGGATGACGGGAGCATGCGCAGTCGACTGTCGCGCGCTATCATTCTAGGCGTGATGTGAGCGTTTCGCAAGCGCCATTGTGATTGGCAGGAGGTGGTGGTGGCAGGCCGGTCTACTCTCAGCGTTGGTGGCCAATCTACTCGTGTCAGTGAGGACTCCGACGGCTGGCAGCTATTGGCATGGTCAGGGGCCAGTGGCTGGCGGCGCAACGACTTCACATACAGCAGGCTACAAATTCCTAGCATTGGCTCATCCTGTTCAGCATTGGTTGGCTCCGGTGATTTTCTGTTGAGTCTGCCGACATTGGTGGGCGGAGGATTTGGCACTTCCTAGATCTTGCCTACATCAATGGCAGTGAAGCGATGGAGTGTGAATGGTGTGGCTATAACTTGTTGCGGCTAGGCGTCATTGTCGGCGCCGTCAGACTCTTTCACTAGGGCTGCAAAGTATGTGCGTACAAGATGTTGAACCCGCCGATGAGTTCGGCTCTCCCTTGTGTGGTAGTTTTGATTCAAACGCATGGCTTGATTATGTGGTGATGTGCAAGCCAGGAATTTGCAGACGGGCAGCTATCTCCGGGGCATGTATGCCATGAAAGGGTTTGGATTACAATTCCACCGGATCATGGTGTGTGGATGTGTCTCTCCATGCAACATCGTCTTCTACTCTTCTTTGACAAGTGGTAGCGGCAACACACAATGTCCTCGGGTTGGTGTTGTCCTCCTAAGTTTCAGATCTCCATCTTTGGGATAAAGACCCGGTAGGGCCTTCTTTGGTTGCAGGGGCAGTGACATTGTTAAGGCGCATTTTCCTTGTTGAAAGCATTGATTTGGAGATCTCTTAGACATGTTATTTGGGGTGAAACCAAAGATCTGTCATTTAGCGATTGAAACAACGGTAGCGGGGCTTGCGCGCCACTTCCTTTCTAAAGGTGTTGACCTTCTCGAACCTCATTGGTCGATGTTGTTGCTTGTTGCATGTCATTTTTCACGATGGCTCTCTTTATTTTGCACTCTTACTCTTTTATCTTTTTTTGGTCGTGTGCAGATGTGGGTGTAATTGTATCATCTTGATATTAATATATTATTCTGAAAGTTAGGTGTGGGGGTATTGTTTGCTAATTCTATTATAACGATGTATGGTAAATATAATTTTACACTACTAGGGAAAACCTTATACACAGAAATTTAGCAGTAGCGCGTGTCAAAAATGGGCGCTAGTGCTAAATAGCAGTAGCGCGCGTGCGAAAGCCGCGCTACAGATACAACAGTAGCAGTAGCGTGTGCACATGAAAAAGCGCTACCACTAATATTCCCCTTGCTAAAACGATAGGCTACGCATAGCAGTAGCGATCTTGAGAGAAGCGCGCTACCGCTAGGACATAAGTAGCAGCGCGTTTCGTGCGGAGAGCGCTACTGCTAATGGAAATAAAATAAAATGAAAAAAAATGGAAAAGTAAATTAAAAGGAAAGAAATAGAAAAAGAAGAAAGGAAAAAATAAAATGTAGAGGAAAATAAATGAAAAAGCAAAAAAAAAGGAGAAAGGCATAGCAGTAGCGTTTGTTCGTAAGAGGCGCTATAGCTAACGTAGCTGCAGCGCGTTTCCTAGACCCCTGCTGTAGAAACAGAAAAGGAAATAAGAAATATGAAGGAAATTACATAGCTATAGCAGTAGCGTGTTTTGTGAAAATCTCTATAGCTAACTTAGCTATAGCGTGTTTCGCGAAAAGCGCTACCGTTAAGTTTGACTTAACCAAAAAACCGTTTCCCCCCGGCCACCACTTCTCCCCCAAATCCCTCGACCCACCCCGCCGCCGTCTGCCCGATTCGCCGTCGCCCCACTTCGCCGCCGTCTCCTGCCGACGTCGACGCCCCCGGAGCCACCAGAGCCGCGCGCCGTCGACGCCACCGGAGCCGCGCGGCCTCATCAATGCCACCGGAACCGCAGTCGACGCCACCGGATCCTCCCTCGCCACAACTGCCTCCCTCGCCGTCACCGGTGACGCCCCTGCCTCCCGCGCCATCACCGGAGCCATCCTCTGTAAGCCCCCACCCCTCCTCTCTCTCTCTCTCCCTCTAAATTAGTTAGGAAAAGAACTTAGTTAGGTTAATTTAGTTAGGAAAAGAATTTACATAGGGCTTTGACAGAGACGCCCCTGCCTCCCTCGCCACATCTGCCTCCCTCGCCGTAGGAAAAAATTGTATATGCTTAACTAGGGCAGTAGGGTTAGGGTTGTAGTGTTTAATTACAAATGTTAGGAAAGTAAGGTTTAACTAGATGTTAACTAGGGTGGTAGGATTTAGTTTAGAGAAAAAAATCAATATAAAAATATAAATTTCTATTAGTGTTGCAAGTCTAGTAGGTTCTTAATTTATAGTGAATTTTTATTAGGACAAAAATTTAGGACATAATTTGAGTTCTAGGTTCATAATTTGAGTTCTAGGGTTCATCCATCTATATTTGGTTTTTGAATTGAGTTTCAGAGAGCATGAGATTTGTGTAGATTTTCTTGAAGTGTCAAACACTAGGAGATGCAAATTTGAAGTGGTCATGATATATGAAAAATCCTCAATTGTGTTTGCTCATTGATCATAATCGACATTGAAGTGGTTCGATTGTGCCCAAGTGGCCTTTTGTTGTTTCCAGGGAATGAAGCCGAGTGGCCTATGTTTTGCCGGAATGTTGATCATTTTCGTTCCGGCAAAATTCAGGTTCTCGATTTGTCCACATTTTAGCAAAGGTCATGCCGAAATTTTCCGTGAATTTCGGCATGACTTCTGCTACAAACTAGGACATATCGAGTGCCCGGGATTTGCCGCACCGGGAAGGAGTCAACGTTCCTGCAAAACAATAGGCCTTTTTTATGTCATTATTCATTTTATTAGGTCTATAATTAATTGACTAGATTTAATCATAGGAAACATGGCTAGCAACGATGAAGGACAGGGTTCATGTGATTGTGACGATGTCTACCGGGCGGCAGGCGAATTTTTGAGCCTTGCCGACGAGACTGAGACCGGCGCTGAGACTAAGACCGGCATCGAGACCGGCGCTCAGACTGAGACCGGCGCCGAGACTAGCGGAGCCGGTGTAGAACCGAAAGCAAAGAGGCAACGGCTTCCTAACAAGCTCAAGACTACTAGACTGATGGTCACGGAGGATGAGGATGACGATGGCACTCAACAGTATGTCTATACTGGCGCCTACTCAGGGTTTGAGCGTCATTAGTCGGTGCCTGAATTGCCGCCTCCGAAGGCTCAACGTATTATAGAGGACCTTCCGGCAAAGAAGCCAAGGAAGAGAGCGAGGAAAGGCAAGAAAGCTGATTCTATGATCCAGCCGCCTCAGCAGCCTCGGGTTCAAGACCGTATAGATATCACCGGTGCGGATAAATTGCATATCCCCGGTCAACCAATCCTACCTGCAGCAGCGCTAAAGGCCAGATTCGGCGATCTAAGGGTCTTCATGACGATGTGCTGCGGATAGAGAAAGGCCTCATCGCCTCGAAAGATCCAGGATACCCACTCTACGTGGTTAACGTTCCGCGGCAATTGTCGTACGTCGACTTCTTCCCCGCGGATAAGTTCTTCCTTCGATTCGATTACATATTCGACATGTTTCACGTGAAGAAGCTGGATTTTACGTTTGTCCGCCTTTATGCCTTGCACATGAACTACCTCATCGGGGTTGAGCAGATACCTTATATCTGTGTCGCTGACCCGTACTTCATGCACGAGAGCTTCTTGGGAGTCTGCGCAAAGCACGGCGAATACGTGAGGGACTACATAGTCAATTTCATGCTCGCCAATAAGGACAAGGAGGCGATTCTCGTGCCTTATCATCCCCTGTAAGTCATCCGCGCAGATATCCTTCCTTCTATTTCAATCATTCATTTGCACGGTGGAGGCTAATTAATTTGAGGTGCACTTATTTTGCGCAGCGGCGGGCGCGCCGTCCTCATCATCCTCTACCCCTGATACTTCCACGCTCTTTACTTGGACTCGTCGAAGAACATTAACAAAAAGGATTACACCGACATCAAGGATGTTCTCGACAGTGCTATCTATCACTACGGCGCACGGGGTGGAGAGGTCAAGGACAAGAAGAGAAGGGACGGCAGGCCCGCCTTCGGCCATAAGACCGACTTCTGCTGCATCCAACAACCGAGTGATTCTCTTAATGATGGATTCTATGTCCTACACTACATGCTGGAGTACAGACGGGATCACCAGAACCTTCGCATTTCAGCTAAATCCGGCGATGCCCATATTCTGCAATGGGCAAAGAACGTAGGAGATATCGAGGATCATCGACTTCGAGCTGAGTTCTATCACATCCAGCGCGAACTTGCCCAAATCATCATGAAGGAGGTCATCGGAAAAACAGGGATGTTCTACGAAGAAGGACAAATGTCGCGGGAAGACGTCCGAACACGGGTAGCCTCTCAGCATCTCGACCTGAAGCCTTTCACTAGGCTCGGTGAGTATCTCCCTGACTTGGATGGATGGCACGACATGTTGGAGTGATTGTCGATATATGACAATGTGTCCGTTTAGTCCATACTTTCTCTATGACTAAACTTTGAGTTATACATGATGAAACTTTATTTGTGATGTAATTAAACCGTCCTCCTCGACTAGCGATGATCACTCTAGTTAGGGCATTTTGGGTACGATCAACTTTGTTATTTATGCTTATGATATGTTGCTTCTATTTTTGCCAAGTCTGTCTCTTTCTGTTGCTCAACTATATATGTTGCATATCATCGACTCATGTGACGATACAGGTGCATAGATCATCGATGGCGAAGAAGTGATACGCCAGGAGTATATATACGCGAGTGGCCAGAGTGTCAGGCCCAGGTGTACCGGTTTCCGGTTTCCGAGCAACAGGCAGTAGTTAGTTTAGGTTCACACTAATGCGAGAGAGGGATACGAACTCATGTACTGCATAGTTCCGCTCTCACTCAAAGTGATAGCTCTTCTCGTGTATAGCATTGTTTAGATGGATGACGATGTAGTTGCAAGTAATCGAGACTTGTATCGCTATTTTCGAGATGATGACGAGATACCACTTTGTGTTGGATGATGATTATGATGAGACTATTTGTATGTATATGCTATGATTACATTTGTGGCCTCGCAGCCATTTGTATGTGTATCATGATGACATTTGTATCTGCTAAAGATTCTTGTATAAAGCCTCTTCAAATACAAAACAAATATGTAGAAAAAAAAAACAAAAAACTACTAAAATTAGCAGTAGCAAGTGGAGAAAGTTAGCAGCAGCATGACAGTAGCAGTAGCGCGTCCAGCCCAAGCATGCTAGAGCTATTACCAGTAGCGAGCTTGCACGAAGCACGCTGCTGCTACATTTGTATACCAGCAGCGCGGGCGCCCACGCGCTACTGCTAAGTGTTAGCTGTAGCGCCTTATTAGTAGCGCCGGTCCCCGTGCTACTAATGTACCTAAAACCCGCGTTGATGCTTGGCTTTTCCCTAGTAGAGTTACCCAAGATCCCGACAGTCAATGTCCAGTCACAAAGTAACTCACATGGGAGTGAAAAGTAAGTCTAAGCTCGCAAGGCCTCCCTACCACCCCGGCAGCCACATTCATAATTAGCTTCGTCTATATGCATATGCCCACCTCCTCGCGAGGCCATTTGTCTTTCCAGAATGTGTGATATTCTCCTCAACAATTCAGTTCTTCACGTCCTTCTGATTTTTCCTTATTTTTTTACGGTTGCATTATTATTATTATGGTGTGTAGTTTTTTTTTTTTTTGAGGAGATTATGGTGTGTAGTTGGTGGCTCTGTGAAGGCACATTATACTCAACTACTCACTCTATATTCCTGTTGTATTCACCAACAATTCAACCGTTACTATAGTCCTTGGAGAAAAGCTTCTTCCTTCGCCCTCAGAAGTTTTTTTAAAACGCATCAGTTGTCCACCCAATAGATGACAACCACCAATTCAACACCCTACTCACTGGAAGTAAGGCTGAGGAGAACAAAACTCGAAACCGAAGAACATTTGACCAAACTACATGATATTATCATCTCCACTAGCACTATTAAGAGAGATTGAAAATGCTAGGTGACAAGCCAAATCATCGAGTGCCACTCACCGACTGTATTGAACCACGGTGCTCTCCGATATCAGCCTTGTCAGGCACATGGGTTACAATATAATAATTATAGTCGTGAAACCTTTTATTTCATGGAGTATCGTCGCCAAGGATACAAAAGTCTACCATGACAGAAATTTAAAATCATGTGTCGACGTTGATCTTTGGTCCTCCATGTGTTTCGGTTTGAGAAAGTTTGCCAGTGTGAGGGGAACTAGTGGATACGTGCATGGCCGAAACAAATCAAAGCTGCTCTAAAAGGCACATGTTGGGTTTCTTCACATTGAATATGCAGTTGTAGTACGGAACTGCATATTTCAATCTTCCTATAGATGTTGTTGCAGAACCCATTTGGATTTGAGGGTTGTTATCTCACTAGTTAAACATACGACAGGTGACAGAACACAAAGAATTTCTGCGTCCAACCTTCGGTGCCCTTTTAAGGCGTTTGTCGATCATATGCACACGGTGCGAATATTGTGGAGTGTATAGGGCTAACACCTTCGGTCGGACGGTCCTTGATTGCCGACTTGCAACACTACTTGGTAAAAATGGAATGTTCTCACAACAAATCTGAACTTTGATCATGAAGTGGATACTTCACAGTTGCAGCTTATTGATTCCATGGGAGAGATGAGAAGTCTTTTTCGACGTGGAGCTTTGAGAACGGTGTCGAAACGAAACAAGCCGCGTGGCATGCATATCCTGGATAGGGTCTAATTAGATGGAGAAAAGGACCCGTTCTCATAGGATTATTTTCCATACAGGAATGTGGAGAGGACAGTTCTTTGGACAGGTTAGAATGGTTCCAAAGAAGAAAAACAGTCACTGGAGAAAATAACTCCCACCCCCGCGTCGCCCTCCTCTGGCGACTCGGGGGGCAACTCCCCTCGCGCGCCGCCGGGCCTTCTCCTCTCCCCTACTCGTCTCGCCGCTGCCGGAGGCGCTCCGCCGGTGAAGCCCGGGCGGGCGCTAGTGAGAGCGGCGGCGGGGCCTCTCCCTGGGCGCCCTCCTTTCTTCTCCTTCCCCCTTCGCTTGGTGTGGCGGCTGCGCGGCGGCGCGCGCCCATCTGCGAGGTCCGGCGGCAGGGTGCAGCGGCGGTCCTCGGCGGGCGGCTGGTTGTGGCCGGTGTCATTGGGGTGGCCTTGGCGCGTGGTGGGGTGGTCGCGGTCGGCCGGGGCAGGTGGCCAAATCTGAGCGCTGTGCCCTTTCCTGGATGCGGCAGCGGGGATGGCTGGTGGTGCCGCTGTGGCTGCATCCTGACGGCGCGGCTGCTGGTGCTTTGGCGGCGGGGCTAGCGGGAGGAGGTGTGACCGGTGGTTGCGTGCTCTGTCGGACATAGGCTTGGTCCCGGCGAGTGGCGCGGGTTTGGACAGCGGCTCGGCGTGGTGGCTGCTCTGGCCGTGGGCTACGGCGGCGCGGGGTGGTATGGTGGCCTCCCTGCTGCTTGGTTTCTACACGGCAGCTCGGCGTTTCTGGCTGCAGCGACGGTTGACTTCTCCGCCGGCGTCGGCTCATTTGCAGGTGGACTGTTTCGACCTTCGTTCCGTCTCCTCGGCGTCCGGTTGCTACTTTCATCAAAGGGTTGGTTCTCTCCCAGCTGCGGTCCACCGCTTGTCTCGTGTCCCGGTTCTGCAGGACCGAGCTCGTCCCGCGCCCGACGCGGCAGGACCGAGCTCGTCTCATGCACGGTGCAGCAGGACTGACCTCGTCCCCCTCTCGATGTTGTAGGACTAAGCTTGTCTCGCGCTCGGGGCAGCAGGACGGGTCGGTGGATGCCAGTTTTGGCCGACCTATTGGGTCTCGACGATGGGGGTCGCCCAGGGTGCGACAGGTGGACCTTTCCACTCGTCTCTTTCGTTGGGGTGCGACGGGTCTCGGGTGAGGTGGTGTCGAGGTCTTGGATGCTGGGGCGGTGGCCCTGGTGGTGGTAGAGCGGTGCTCGTGGGCAGAGCCCGTGCCTTGGTGCTGCCCGGTCAGCATGACCGTGTGGGCGGCGTGGTTGCCGGTGAAGGAAATATGCCCTAGAGGCAATAATAAAGTTGTTATTTATATTTCCTTATATCATGATAAATGTTTATTATTCATGCTAGAATTATATTAACCAGAAACTTAGTACATGTGTGAATATATAGACAAACTAAGTGTCACTAGTATGCCTCTACTTGACTAGCTCGTTGAATCAAAGATGGTCAAGTTTCCTAGCCATAGACATGAGTTGTCATTTGATTAACGGGATCACATCATTAGAGAATGATGTGATTGACTTGACCCATTCCGTTAGCTTAGCATTCGATCGTTTAGTATATTGCTATTGCTTTCTTCATGACTTATACATGTTCCTATGACTATGAGATTATGCAACTCCCGAATACTGGAGGAACACTTTGTGTGCTACCAAACGTCACAACATAACTGGGTGATTATAAAGGTGCTCTACAGGTGTCTCCGAAGGTACTTGTTGAGTTGGCATAGATCGAGATTAGGATTTGTCAGTCCGATTGTCGGAGAGGTATCTCTGGGCCCTCTCGGTAATGCACATCACTATAAGCCTTGCAAGCAATGTGACTAATGAATTAGTTGCGAGATGATGCATTACGGAACGAGTAAAGAGACTTGCCGGTAACGAGATTGAGCTAGGTATTAAGATACCGACGATCGAATCTCGGGCAAGTAACATACCGATGACAAAGGGAACAACGTATGTTGTTATGCGGTTTGACCGATAAAGATCTTCGTAGAATATGTAGGAACCAATATGAGCATCCAGGTTCCGCTATTGGTTATTGATCGGAGACGTGTCTCGGTCATGTCTACATAGTTCTAGAACCCGTAGGGTCCGCACGCTTAAAGTTCTGTGACGATCGGTATTACAAGTTTATGTGTTTTGATGTACCGAAGGTAGTTCGGAGTCCCGGATGAGATCGGGGACATGACGAGGAGTCTCGAAATGGTCAAGACGTAAAGATCGATATATTGGACGACTATATTCGGACATCAGAAAGGTTCTGAGTGATTCAGATATTTTTCGGAGTACCGGGAGAGTTACGGGAATACGGGAGTACATATGGGCCTTAATGGGCTTTAGGGGAAAAAGAGGAGAAGCCACGAGGGCTGGCCGCGCGCCCCCCATGGGCCTAGTCCGAATTGGACTAGGGGAGGGGCTGCGCCCCCTCTTTCCTTCTCCTCTCCTTCCTTCCCCCTCCTAGTGGAACTAGGAAAGGGGAGTCCTACTCCCACTAGGAGGACGACTCCTACTCCTGGCGCGCCCTGCAAGGGCCGGCCGGCCTCCCCCCTTGCTCCTTTATATACGGGGGCAGGGGGCACCCCAACACACACAAGTTGATCATTGATCTCTCCCAGTCGTGTGCGGTGCCCCCCTCCACCATAATCCACCTCGGTCATATCGTAGCGGTGCTTTGGCGAAGCCCTGCGTCAGTAGCTTCATCAACACCGTCACCAGGCCGTCGTGCTGACGAAGCTCTTCCCCGAAGCTCTACTGGATCGTGAGTTCGCGGGACGTCGCCGAGCTGAACGTGTCCTGAACACGGAGGTGCCGTATGTTCGGTACTAAGGGTACGTAGACGACACTCTCCCCTCTCGTTGCTATGCATCACCATGATCTTGCGTGTGCGTAGGATTTTTTTTGAAATTGCTACGTTCCCCAATAGTGGTATCCGAGCCAGGTTTATGCGTAGATGTTATATGCACGAGTAGAACACAAGTGAGTTGTGGGCGATACAAGTCATACTGCTTACCAGCATGTCATACTTTGGTTCGGCGGTATTGTTGGATGAAGCGGCCCGGACCGACATTACGCGTACGCTTACGCGAGACTGGTTCTACCGACGTGCTTAGCACACAGGTGGCTGGCGGGTGTCAGTTTCTCCAACTTTAGTTGAACCGAGTGTGGCTACGCCCGGTCCTTGTGAAGGTTAAAACAACACTAACTTGACGAACTATCGTTGTGGTTTTGATGTGTAGGTAAGAACGGTTCTTGCTCAGCCCGTAGCAGCCACGTAAAACTT
The DNA here is from genome assembly GCF_018294505.1 of Triticum aestivum. Taxonomy (NCBI): domain Eukaryota; kingdom Viridiplantae; phylum Streptophyta; class Magnoliopsida; order Poales; family Poaceae; genus Triticum; species Triticum aestivum. The sequence continues at coordinate 610,914,465 of NC_057814.1, forward strand.
GCAACAACAAAGTAGAGGACGTCTAACTTGTTTTTGCAGGGCATGTTGTGATGTGATATGGTCAAGACATGATGCTATATTTTATTGTATGAGATAATCATGTTTTGTAACGGAGTTATCAGCAACCATATGGTTGTCGCTTTATTGTATGCAATGCAAGCGCCATGTAATTGCTTTACTTTATCACTAAGCGGTAGCGATAGTCGTGGAAGCAATAGTTGGCGAGACGACAACGATGCTACGATGGAGATCAAGGTGTCGCGCCGGTGACGATGGTGATCAGGACAGTGCTTTGCAGATGAAGATCAAAGGCACAAGATGATGATGGCCATATCATATTACTTATATTGATTGCATGTGATATTTATCCTTTATGCATCTTCTTCTGCTTTGATAGAAGGTAGCATTATAAGATGATCTCTCACAAACATTTCAAGGTTCAAGTGTTCTCCCTAAGTATGCACCGTTGCCAAAGTTCGTCGTGCCGAGACACCATGTGATGATCGGGTGTGATAAGCTCAACGTTCTTATACAACGGGTGCAAGCCAGATTTGCACACGCAGAATACTCGGGTTAAACTTGACGAGCCTAGCATATGCAGATATGGCCTCGGAACACTGAGACCGAAAGGTCGAACGTGAATCATATAGTAGATATGATCAACATAGTGATGTTCACCATTGAAAACTACTCCATCTCACATGATGATCGGACATGGTTTAGTTGATATGGATCATGTGATCACTTAGATGATTAGAGGGATGCAAATCTAAGTGGGAGTTCTTAAGTAATATGATTAATTGAACTTTAATTTATCATGAACTTAGTCCTGGTAGTATTAGCATATCTATGTTGTAGATCAATAGCTCGCGTTTAGCCCCCCTGTTTTATTTTTGATATGTTCCTAGAGAAAACTAAGTTGAAATATGTTAGTAGCAATGATGCGGATTGGATCCGTGATCTGAGGATTATCCTCATTGCTGCACAAAATAATTATGTCCTTGATGCACCGCTAGGTGACAGACCGATTGCAGGAGCAAATGCAGACGTTATGAATGTTTGGCAAGCTCGATATGATGGCTACTTGATAGTTTAGTGCACCATGCTTTACGGCTTAGAATAGGGGCTTCAAAGACGTTTTTGAAATGCCACGGAGCATATGAGATGTTCCAAGAGTTGAAATTAGTATTTCAGACTCATGCCCATGTCGAAAGGTATGAGACCTTTGACAAGTACTTTGCCTACAAGATGGAAGGGAATTGCTCAGCTAGTGAGCATGTGCTCAGAATGTCTGAGTACTACAATCACTTGAATCAAGTGGGAGTTAATCTTCCAAATAAGATAGTGATTGACAGAGTTATCTAGTCACTATCACCAAGTTACTAGAACTTCGTGATGAACTATAATATGCAAGGGATAACGGAAACGATTCCCAAGCTCTTCGTGATGCTGAAATCGACGAGGGTAGAAATCAAGAAAAGCATCAAGTGTTGATGGTTGACAAGACCACTAGTTTCAAGAAAAGGGCAAAGGGAAGAAGGGGAACTTCAAAGAAGAACGGTAAGCAAGTGGCTGCTCAAGTGAAGAAACCCAAGTCTGGACCTAAGACTGAGACTGAGTGCTTCTACTGCAAAGGGACTGGTCACTGGAAGCGGAACTGCCCCAAGTATTTGGCGGATAAGAAGTATGGCAAAGTGAACAAAGGTATATTTGATATACATGTTAATGATGTGTACTTTACTAGTGTTTATAGCAACCCCTCAGTATTTGATACTAGTTCAGTTGCTAAGATTAGTAACTCGAAACGAGAGTTGCAGAATGAACAGAGACTAGTTAAGGGTGAAGTGACGATGTGTTTTGGAAGTGTTTCCAAGATTGATATGATCATCATCGCACACTCCCTATACTTTCGGGACTAGTGTTGAACCTAAATAAGTGTTATTTGGTGTTTGTGTTGAGCATGAATATGATTTGATCATGTTTATTGCAATATGGTTATTCATTTGAGTTAGAGAACAATTGTTGTTCTGTTTACATGAATAAAACACTAGTAGAAAAAGGCCTATTGTCCCGGTTGGTAAGGCCCATTTGTCCCGGTTTTTGAACCGGGACTAAAGTGTCGTTACTAATGCCCTAGGCCTTTAGTCCCGGTTCTTACATGAACCGGGACAGATGGGCCTCCACGTGGCTGTTGCGGTGAGCCAATGCAGGAGGGCCTTTGGTCAAGGTTGGTGGCACCAACCGGGACCAATAGGCATCCACGCGTCAGCAGCTCGCAGGACCTGAGGTTTTTTTCTGAAAGGGGTGGTTTAGGGGGTAATTGAGGGTGTGTTAGCTAGCTAACAGAGAGAAGTGTCATCCCTTATTTCCGTGCTTGGTTTACCAACGCTACTGCTATGCCTAAACATGGCTTAGATTAAAGTGAATGTAACATGTGGTGCATGTCGAAAGTAATACTAATCCTAACTTGATCAAGTTTGGATTAGTACTACTTTCGACATGCACCACATGCATGTTGCCTTCACTTCAATCCAATCCATGTTCATTTCACCCACTGATATATAATAACTCTTCATGCCCGCATCATGCATCGTCATAATAATAAGTCCTACCAATCATCATCATACACCTTCTACTCGTTATTAATAACAAGTCATATGATCATCATCCTCATAGTCATCGAACCAACCCTACTTAATTGTTCTAAGCACATGATCATCAGTATTAGGTAGGACCTAAATACCCTCTTTAAGGTAAAATAGCATAAAACAATATAGACCCTGACTCTCCATTATGGAGAATGGAGATCATCCTGTCTCCAATTCTTGCGCTTCACTTCCTTTTGCTTCCAAGAACCTCCTTACGACTGTCCATACATTTTTTCCATTCCTTGATTTTCATGTCTCCACTTCTTTTAGAAATCCGGTATGGAAAGTTGAGATTCGTAGGATGGCCTGGACGTATGTTCAAAACATCAAGGCGACCACTCTGATACATCAGATGAGGCACACGATCATTCAGGATTTCCTGTTGAAAAACATATAGTAATAACTTCGTAGTTAGCAATGTAGTTAAGTTTTAAAAGAATTTATGCAAAAGATGCACGAATGTCGTAATACTAAAAAATCTTACCATGGCATCTCCATGGATGTTACCGTAGTTCAACACGTGCACTAGTGGCACGTATTGACCATAATGTGGAGGAGTTACAATAGATATTGTAATTCTAAAGATCAGTACAAAATGCGACCAGATGATTTTTCTCCTTATAAGTTAACTCAGAGCCATCGGTCTAGTAGGTTCTGTCTACCATGTTACGCACATTGTTTGAACAATCAAAATAAGCTGTCAATGGAAATAAGCTGTCAACTATTTTGAAATAAACAATATAAATTAGTTAATAACTATGTTTGAGAAACTCACATAGCGGTAGAATTGGAGGTGTATCAACACGGACCCAAATGTCCACATTGTCTTGGTCGTTGTCAGGATCACCAAGATCCATAGTGACAAGCATACCCAATTTTTGCAACCAAAATGGGTTACGCTCTCAGAATTATAGAGATTTACTTCAAAATGCATATCATGATGGGTCCTTAGGTGAATTTTCTTTGTTTCCATACTTTCATGGTCTTCAAAACCCATCATCTCCAAGACATAGCGTCTTGCATGGCATGGGATAAGCTAGTCGAATTGTAAAAGATGAAAATTACATGTTGAAATAGTTGAAGTCGTGCTTAATTATGAAAAAATAACACTTGTCGTCGTTGCGTACCGTTTCAACATCGAAGGTCTCCTCCAGCTTAATGCTGAAGCGCCGACCTTCGTCCCCGTGAGGCCTGTCGCACAGACCTCGGTCGTCGTGGCACCAGTCGCACTTCCTCGGGAGACTTTTGTCGTCCGAGTACGACATTTGCTATGTTCATAATTCAAATATTAGACTTGTACAATTAAATATATGTACTAAAAAACCTAAATAAGATAATTATTATGGTGGAGGCTCTCCCTCACTGATTCCTCTCTCACATTGCGACCGTCGGTGATGGTAGCTCCTCCTTTCGTTCCCGAGTGCATTACACCAAATTGTCTAGCATACGGGAACGAAGGTGAAGCTACCCCCACGACAACAGTCGGGATTCTTCGTCCTCTCATATATGGTGGAGACTCGATAGACTTAAAGTCAACCCAAAATATCGTTTAATTATCTTTGTAAAAAAGGACATATCAAGCGCCTGAAATTTGCCGGAACGGAAATATACATGTTTTTATCTACATCATATGAGCATTCAAACTTGATGGCCATTATATTTCAATGGTTGAATATATGAGCAAAAACATTTAAAAATATCTTATAGGACTCATATTGACATGGAGATTTGGCTGGTCTCACCTCGAGGTCGGAGGGGGGTCGGTGACAGGGAAGACGGCGGGGATGATGGAGGGGCTCCTAGATTTCTGCAAAAACAAAAACCCTATAAGCTATCAACTAATCAAATGGATATGCCTTGCATAGTGCTCTGCAATTTTAGCATTCAAAGTAGGAGTACTTTTCCAATTTGAGCATTCAATAAGCAAAACAAAATCGTAAAATAAAGTAGTATTCAAATTAGCATGTATTCAATTATAAGCAAACCTACATCATCTCTTGCGTCCGTACATCGTCGAATATTCACTAGTAGGAAAAGGGGCTTTTACCCCGGTTCATAAGGGCCTTTAGTCCCGGTTCTGGAACCGGGACTAAAGGGTCGTTACTAATGCCCTAGCCCTTTAGTCCCGGTTCTTACACGATCCGGGACTAAAGGCCGTCCACGTGGCCGGTGCGGGGAGCCCAGGCAGGAGGGCCTTTGGTCCCGGTTGGTGCCACCAACCGGGACCAATAGGCATCCACGCGTTAGCACCTGGCAGGAGCTGAGGTTTTTGTTTTTTTTTGAAAGGGGGTGGTTTAGGGGTTTTGGGGGGTTAATTTAGGTGTTTCATATATTGTGTTAGCTAGCTAATTAATAGAGAGAAGTGTCCTCTCTTATCTCCGTGCTTGGTCGACGCTACGTACTATATACGTATGGAGAGGAGTAGACACGCTAGCTAATAATCAAATGAAGGAAACAGAAGATCGTCATGAACATATGCATACAGAGAGAAGTGATATCGACCACCTCTCCTTCTCCGAGATATTGGTCGAACAACAAGTTCTCGTATATCTATCCGACACTACCGGCTACATATATACAATAATTATCTCTTACAATACAATCTCCTAATTATATTGTAGGAACACAGGGTCCACATAGTATTCTCCGTTTTCAGCGATCACGTGGTCAAGGAAGAATGCCGCCAATTCCTCTTGAATTCCTCGCATGCGATCTTCTGCTAGGAGTTGATCCCGCTTCCGAAAAATCTAATTTGAAGAAGGGGGTCAATACATATATATATATATATATATATATATGAATAAATGAAACTCAACACAAATGATGGTAATAAAATAAAATTGTGAATATTATTACTTATGCACTTCATATTGTTCTTCAGTGTAGCCCCGCTCACAGGTATGGTAGCGGATGGACTCGCAAACGTAGTATCCACAGTAATTATTTCCGGGTTGCTGCCACAACCACTTTACAAGAAATAGAGGTCAATCAAACTGATAAGCAAGCATGCTAAATGGTATTGATCAAACTAGCGCTTGAATCACTAGGAGATGTGCGGAACATGCTACTATAGTAGTTACTTTCGGGTGTCTAAATTGCAGCTGGTTCGGCAGTCCCGGGGCTTTTGAGGTGAATTTTCTCCAAACCCTACCAGACAAAGAAAACAATTACTTGATATCAGGAAATGAAAAAAGTTGCTGATATGGTGGATAATGATCGATTTAACTTACTTCTGGAGCATTTGAGTCATGTTCGCATAGTCCTGGGGATCTTTTCGTCTCGAGTCTAAGACGGTTACTACTCCCGGCTCAAGCTTAATCTCTAGGAGAATATAGTGGAAGCTGCGCATGCATGCATAAGTCATCAATTACATTACCATAACCTGGACTAATAAGGGAAACTGAATATGCAGAAGATAGTAACACTCACTTGAAGTTGTAAGGAAAGAGTATTATATCTTTGTTTTGATTTAATACCAACGATTGTAGCAAGTTGGCCTCGGCTTCTTTGGGATGTTTTTCAACCGTATATGCATCTATGAGATTTGTGTTAATGAACCCAATATCACCGATTTGTCTTTTCTTCAATTCGGCGATCTTCAATCTGCATAATATAGTGAGGATAAGTATAAATACATGCAATGAGAGAGCTGACCTATATAGAGAGACTTAATGACAGAAGTAGTACTACTTACAGATAGTAGCAAGTGATCGTTGTTTTATCGAGGGACTTTTGATTGTAAAACTAGAAGAAATCCTCAAATGGAACATTCAGCAGTTCAATTCCAACGAGGTCATGCTCCGGTTTAACTCTCAGCGTCAAAGTACTCATCCCATCAGACTCTCTGCAGGTTTTCATGTACCAATCATGTAGTCTTCGCATCATCGTGCTTAGAGATCTGACATCTTTGACGAGAGGCTTCCCGTAATGGTATTTGTGGTCGTCCACCTCCATGATTTCATAATGTACATCGTCGGGTAGGTAATCTCCAAGATTGCTATAACCGGGCACCATACCCGGATCATTAGCGACAATGTCTTTTGACACCTTGAGCGGGGGGCACGATTGGTTCGCTTGTTCGCCGAGCTGGGCAATTTTTCTCCCAGCTCGTCGTTCTTTCATCCTTTTATCACTGACAGTACTTCCCAACCACTCCGCTTCGGCATATGCCTTTCCAAGAACGCGCTCATAGTTGCCTCTTAGCGGAGACTTTGGGGGTTTTGTCAGGGCAGCCAGAGTGCGCTTTGCTTTCACCGGATCTACCTTCTCCTCCGGAGGTGGATGTTTCTTTGCTTTGACCCCTTCAAAGAAGTTCTTCACTTCGGCTCGCACGATCTTCGCGTTCTCCTCCTCGGTCCTCTCACATGGTAACTTCTCTAGAGTCTTCAGAGAAGGACCGAATCTGTATTGCCTCCCGCCTCTGGCAGCTGTACTGCTAGACGCCGGCAGAGCAGACGGAGCGGCTGCGACTATCTTCTTTCCTTGCTTACGAGGCAGGGGAGAAGGACTACGACGCGCCGGAGCAGCCGCGGCGGCGGCGGGTCTCTTCCGCCCTTGCTGACGAGGCGGAGAAGGAGGAGGCTGGCTGCTCTGGCGCGCCAGCGCTGGCGGAGAAGGAGGCGGAGTGCCGCCACGCGCCGGAGAAAGAGGCTGAGTGCCCTGATCACTCGCCGGAGGAGGAGGAGGAGGAGGAGGCGGAGGAGGAGGCGGAGTGCCCTTACTCGCCGGAGCTGTCCAGTTCGGAAGCTTGATGAGCTCCTTCCACCATAGGCATGGAGTCTTCAGAGCAAAACCCAGCCGAATCTCCCCTTCACCGGTAGGGTGGTCAAGCTGGAGGTCCTCAAATCCCTCCGTTATTTCATCCACCATCACCCTAGCATATCCTTCTGGAATCGGCCGGCAGTGGTAGGTTGCGCCGTGTTCAGTAGGTAAAACAGAGCCAACAGCCGCCTTGACTTTCAAGTTCTGCCATTCCGCCATAAGGTGGCAATGTTGAGACTCCGTGATAGCATCCACGGGGTAGCTAGGAGTAGCCGCATGCTCCAGCTGAGGCAGCTCGGTGGAAGCCACGCTGCTTCTACGCTGAGATGGCGGTGTAGCTTTGGGGGCAGTTTGGATCTAGCACTTGAACCCTTTCGTGCAGACGCTGAATTTGGATCTGCTCCACTTTTTTCCTCCTCTCCTGGGTTTTGTAACCGCCCACGTCCAGAAAACCAGCCTTCCACGGAACGGAGCCTGGTGTGCCTCGTGTCCGTCCAGGGTGCTCAGGATTCCCGAGGGCCATTGTGAGCTCATCGTTCTCTCTGTCTGGAACGAACGTCCCTTGCTGCGCTGCATCGATATAGTGCTTAAGCTTCTTGATGGGTATTGCAAGTTGCTCGTCCGTCCAACGACACCTCCCTGATAAAGGGTCCAAGGTTCCGCCAGCCCCGAAGAACCAAGTCCGGCAACGGTCTGGCCAGTTCATTGTCTCTGGTTCGATCCCTTTATCAAGCAGATCCCTCTCAGACTTGGCCCACTTAGGCCGGGCTTTGAGGTAGCCACCTGACGCCGTGCGATGGTGAAGCTTCTTCTTTGCAGCATTCTGCATGTTTGTCGCTGGCATCTTCTTACTCTTTTGCGATGTCTTGTGGGCCACAAATGCGGGCCAGTGATCTCTGATCTTCTCATACCGGCCGACGAATTCTGGTGTCTCTTCTTTGTCGACAAAAGTTTTCAGCTCATTCTTCCACCTCCTGAATAGATCTGCCATCTTCTTAAGAGCATGAGACTTGATTAATTGCTCTATAACTGGCTTCTCCGGATCCTCCTCTGGCGGTAGGGTGAAATTTGCCTTCAGCTCAGTCTAAAGATCATCTTTCTGCATATCATTGACATAAGACACCTCAGGGTCTTCCTTCTTAGGCTTATACCATTGGTGGATGCTGATCGGGATCTTGTCCCTAACTAGAACCCCGCACTGAGCAGCAAAAGCATCCTTTGTCCGGAGGGGTTCAATCGGATGGCCGTCGCGCGCGATTGCTATGATCTCAAACCTTTCATCCGAGCGCAACTTTCTCTTCGGGCCTCGTCTCTTTACCGCAGTTGTGCTCGATCCGGAGGGCTAGAAAAAAGAAGAAAGATGAGTGTTAATTAATATGTGTACATACCAAAACAATGAATGCATCAATTAGCTAGTCAGCACAGGCTTAACTAATATATTTACCTGGCCGGACTCTGTTCGGTCACCGGAGCCGTCACCACGGGCTCCTTCTTGCACCAGCATTGGGTAACCGGAGCCATCATAATCATGTCTTTCCTCCTCCACTCTTTGATCACCGCAGCCAGCTTCTTCACCCTATTCTTCAAGACCATCATTGTCGTTAAGATACGACAAGATATCACCTCCGGCTAAGATTATGTCCCCCAACACATCTTCTGCTTGCTCATCTCGTCCGTGCTCCATTGTTTCTGCAAATATTACAACATGGAAATTATTACACAAACATGACAGCAGGTGGATATATTAGTGCAAACTTAGACCTAGCTTATTCCGGGTTTGGGGTGGCCTAGGCAACGCTTCAAGGGTAGGGGCGCGGCGGGAGGGGGTAGGAGACCGGCATCATTTTTTTCTAGGGTTTGGGTGTCCTCGAGAGTTTTGGTCGAGCGAGAGGGCCGGGGGGTGCTCCCGTGGTATAAGTTATCACGGTCGAGAGGGGGTATACATATCGACCGTCCATCATGTCGAGGTTATCAGGGAGGGATTTATATATATCGACAACGACGAGATACATACACGGGAAAATAATGTTATCGGGGAGGGGGTATATATCGACCCCCCCACGTGTTGAAGTTATCGGGAGGGGGTTTTATATCGACAACGACGACATACATACACGGGAAAATAATGTTATCGAGGAGGGGGTATATCGATCCCCCCTCGTGTTGAAGTTATCCCCCCTCGTGTTGAAGTTATCGGGAGGGGGTAATATCGACAATGACAACATACATACACGGGAAAATAATGTTATCGGGGAGGGGGTATATCGACCCCCCCCCCACGTGTTGAAGTTATTAGGAGGGGGTTATATCGACAACGACGAAATATATACACGGGAAAATAATGTTATCGGGGAGGGGTATATCGACCCCCCCTCGTGTTGAAGTTATCCCCCTCGTGTTGAAGTTATCGGGAGGGGTATATATCAACGACGACAGACCCGATAAAACATAAGAAAACGAAGAAGAAATAAAAAGAGGAGAGAAGAAGAAAGGAATAGAGGAGAGGATTGAAGAAAAAAAGAAGAAAAAAGAAGAAGAAAAAAAGAGGAGAAGAAGAAAGGAATAGAGGAGAAGAAGAAAAAATAGAATATTTTCTATTTTTTCTTCTTCTCCTCTATTCCTTTCTTCTTCTCCTCTTCTTTTCTTCTTTTTTCCTCTTCTTATTTATATCTCCTCTTCTTCCTCTCCTCTTCTTCTTTCTTTCCTCTTCTTATTTTCTTCTTTCCTATCCTTCTTTTTCTTCTTCTTCCCTTCCTAGCTAGATATATAAAACTTTTCTAAAATTGTAACTTTTGCATATATCAAACTTTTCCATGTGGATCATCATTTCTCATATATATCGAATATATATCCATTCTCATATATAAAAACTTTCTATATATGAACAAAAAACTTTCTATGAACAAAAAAACATTTTTGACATATATATTCATACATTTTGAACATCTACATACATACAAATATTTTTTGTTCACATATACATTATAGCCACATACACATATACATCACATATGAACAAAAAATTTAAACTAATAAAAATAAAAAACCAGAGCCGGGGCGGCGGCTCTCACAGCGGGGGCGGCTAGGACGATGGCGATGGCGGGGGCGGGGGCGGCGAGTGCGCTGGCGCGCGGGGCCGGAACGGGGCGGGGGCGGCGAGCGCGCCGGCGAGCACGCGCGGGCCGGGCAGGGGGGCTCGGGGCGCCGAGGCGGCGCGCGCGAGCAGGGGAGCACGAGGCGGGGCGGCGCGTGGGGGCAGGGCGACGGCGACGAGCACCGGGCGGCGACCCGTCGAGGCAAGGGCGCGGGGCGACGGCGATGAGGAGCGGGCGGCGACGGCGAGCACGGGCAGCCTGGCGGCGTCGGGGACAACTGGCGAGGTATGTCGAAAATTTCCTAAGTGTGGATTTATATAGCAAAGCCTTTAGTCCCGGTTCGTGGCACCAACCGGGACTAAAGGTGGGCATTAGTCCCGGTTGGTGCCACCAACCGGGACCAAAGGCCTCTTTTTAGCAGCCCAAAGGGCGGGAAGCAGCGGCCTTTGGTCTCGGTTGGTGGCACCAACCGGGACTAAAGGGGGGCATTGGTCCGTTGGTGCCACCAACCGGGACCAAAGGCCTTGCGCTGCCCGCGGCCAAAAGTTTAGTCCCACCTCGCTAGTTGAGAGGGCTCGGAGTGGTTTATAAGCCCCACTGCGGCTGCCCTCTCGAGCTCCTCTCAAATGCAGGCTTACGGGCCTAATGTCACACTGTGCTGTCTGTTGGCCTATTGGGCCTTCTGTGGTCATGAATCCTGGCCCAGGTTGGCTTTCTAGTCGTATTCAGGCCGTGGTGGCCCAATAGGTGACAGTTTTTTAAATTTTTTGCATTATTTATTTTCTTTTGTTTTTTGCTTTATTTTTTAATTCTTTTTGCTTTTAGGTCAGCAAAATTATAAACTGTCTGTTAGTGCCATTAGTTTTAGAAAACATATAAACTTTCTATTAGTGCCATTAGTTCTTTATGAAAATTCTTTTTGCTGTATTTAGTTTTTTTGTTTTCTTTTTTGCTATAGTTATTTTGTTTTATTTCTACTTACAACAAAAAACTTATTTACTTTATTTTATTTTGTTTCTAATTACTTATTTATTTTACTTTATGATAATTCTTTCTGCTATTAAAGTTTCTATCAAAAAAATTTCTTTATGAAAATTCTTTTTGCTTTTCATGATTAAAAATAAAAAAGAGGCGCAATGCGCGTTGATTTGCTTCAAGCCTTTCGGAATAGTGTAGACTGCACTGCACATAGCTCGATGCAGTCTACCTTATTCCTCAAGGCTTGAAGCTAAGCAACGTGAGCATTGCGCCTCTTCTTCATCGTCTCTGCACTCAGGGCTTATAAACCGCTCCGAGTGCCTCTCAGCTAGCAAGGTGGGACTAAAAAACTGCTTAGCTAGTAAGAAACTCTAGTACTGGTTCGTGCCACGAAGAGGTACTAAAGGTGCTCGTGGGGCCACAGCCTCATTAGTACCGGTTCGTGGCACCAACAGGGACCAAAGGGTGGAATTGGTCCCGGTTCGTGCCACCAACCGGGACCAATGGCCTTGCACAGCGGCGTGGTGGTGAGTTTAGTCCCACCTCGCTAGCTAAGAGAGAGCCGCACCTGTTTATAAGGTGCGGTGCGCCTGAGCTGCCGAGCTCCTCTCTAAAGCAGGCTTACAGGCCTAACCTCTCTGCACTCAGGGCTTATAAAGCATTTCAAATGAACTCTGAAAAGGTTGAAAGTTGGCATGGTATCATCATTTCATCCACATAGCATGTGCAAGAAAGTTGAGAGGGTTACGGCAAAAACTAGATGCACTTCTTGTACAAAACGGACAATGGTATCATACTCGTCTATTACAAAGTTGGCATGCTACCATCATAATAGTTGCGGGAGAAAGTCTTCACTTTTTCTTCGCTTGTGTCATTTGCTTATTGCGCCGTAACCATGGATAATCTTCATCGTTTATCAGGATGCTTGGGTCAGCCTTGACTTTGAAGGGAGGAATTTCATGTAACTTTTCGTAATCTTCAGACATGTCTGTCTTGCCCTCCACTCCCACAATGTCCCTTTTTCCTGAAAGAACTATGTGCCGCTTTGGCTCATCGTATGATGTATTCGCTTCCTTATCTTTTCTTTTCCTCGGTCTGGTAGACATGTCCTTGACATAGATAACCTGTGCCACATCATTGGCTAGGACGAACGGTTCGTCAGTGTACCCAAGATTGTTCAGATCCACTGTTGTCATTCCGTACTGTGGGTCTACCTGTACCCCGCCTCCTAACAGATTTACCCATTTGCACTTAAACAAAGGGACCTTAAAATCATGTCCGTAGTCAAGTTCCCATATGTCCATTATGTAACCATAATATGTGTCCTTTCCCCTCTCGGTTGCTGCATCAAAGCGTACACCGCTATTTTGGTTGGTGCTCTTTTGATCTTGGGCGATCGTGTAAAATGTATTCCCATTTATCTCGTATCCTTTGTAAGTCAATACAGTCGAAGATGGTCCCCTGGAGAACGAGTACAACTCATCACAAACAGTGGTGTCACCTCTGAGACGTGTTTCCAACCAACTGCTGAAAGTCCTGATGTGTTCACATGTAATCCAGTCGTGACACTGCTCCGGGTGTTTGGAGCGTAGACTGTTCTTGTGTTCATCGACATACGGGGTCACCAAGGTAGAGTTCTGTAGAACTGTGTAGTGTGATTCAGACCAAGAATATCCGTCCCTGCATATTATTGAGTTCCCCCCTCCAAGCGTGCCTTTTCCAGTCAGTCTCCCCTCATACCGCGATTTAGGGAGACCTATCTTCTTAATGCCAGGAATGAAGTCAACACAAAACCCAATGACATCCTCTGTTTGATGGCCCATGGAGATGCTTCCTTCTGGCCTAGCGCGGTTACGGACATATTTCTTTAGGACTCCCATGAACCTCTGCAAAGGGGAACATATTGTGTAGAAATACGGGCCCCAGAATGACAATCTCGTCGACTAGATGAACTAGGACGTGCGTCATGATATTGAAGAAGGATGGTGGGAACACCAGCTCGAAACTGACAAGACATTGCGCCACATCACTCCTTAGCCTTGGTATGATTGCTGGATCGATCACCTTCTGAGAGATTGCATTGAGGAATGCACATAGCTTCACAATGGCTAATCGGACGTTTTCCGGTAGAAGCCCCCTCAATGCAACCGGAAGCAGTTGCGTCATAATCACGTGGCAGTCATGAGACTTTAGGTTCTGGAACATTTTCTCTGGCATATTTATTATTCCCTTTATATTCGACGAGAAGCCAGTCGGGACCTTCATACTGAGCAGGCATTCAAAGAAGATTTCTTTCTCTTCTTTCGTAAGAGCGTAGCTGGCAGGACCTTCATACTGCTTCGGAGGCATGCCGTCTTTTTCGTGCAAACGTTGCAGGTCCTCCCGTGCCTCAGGTGTATCTTTTGTCTTCCCATACACGCCCAAGAAGCCTAGCAGGTTCACGCAAAGGTTCTTCGTCATGTGCATCACGTCGATTGAAGAGCGGACCTCTAGCTCTTTCCAGTAGGGTAGGTCCCAAAATATAGATTTCTTCTTCCACATGGGTGCGTGTCCCTCAACGTCATTCGGAACAGCTAGTCCGCCGGGACCCTTTCCAAAGATTACGTGTAAATCATTGACCATAGCAAGTACGTGATCACCGGTACGCATGGCGGGCTTCTTCCGGTGATCTGCCTCGCCTTTGAAATGCTTGCCTTTCTTTTGACATTGATGGTTGGTCGGAAGAAATCGATGGCCCAGGTACACATTCTTCCTGCTTTTGTCCAGGTATATACTTTCAGTGTCATCTAAACAGTGCGTGCATGCGTGGTATCCCTTGTTTGTCTGTCCTGAAAGGTACTGAGAGCGGGCCAATCGTTGATGGTTACAAACAGCAACGCGTGCAGGTTAAATTCCTCCTGTTTGTGCTCATCCCACGTACGTACACCGTTTCCATTCCACAGCTGTAAAAGTTCTTCAACTAATGGCCTTAGGTACACATCAATGTCGTTGCCGGGTTGCTTAGGGCCTTGGATGAGAACTGGCATCATAATGAACTTCCGCTTCATGCACATCCAAGGAGGAAGGTTATACATACATAGAGTCACGGGCCAGGTGCTGTGATTGCTGCTCTGCTCCCCGAAAGGATTAATGCCATCCGCGCTTAAACCAAACCATACGTTCCTTGGGTCAGCTGCAAACTCAGCCCAGTACTTTCTCTCGATTTTTCTCCACTGCGACCCGTCAGCGGGTGCTCTCAACTTCCCGTCTTTCTTACGGTCCTCACTGTGCCATCGCATCAACTTGGCATGCTCTTCGTTTCTGAACAGACGTTTCAACCGTGGTATTATAGGAGCATACCACATCACCTTCGCAGGAACCCTCTTCCTGGGGGGCTCGCCGTCAACATCACCAGGGTCATCTCGTCTGATCTTATACCGCAATGCACCGCATACCGGGCATGCGTTCAGATCCTTGTACGCACCGCGGTAGAGGATGCAGTCATTAGGGCATGCATGTATCTTCTGCACCTCCAATCCTAGAGGGCATACGACCTTCTTTGCTGCGTATGTACTGTCGGGCAATTCGTTATCCTTTGGAAGCTTCTTCTTCAATATTTTCAATAGCTTCTCAAATCCTTTGTCAGGCACAGCATTCTCTGCCTTCCACTGCAGCAATTCCAGTACGGTACCGAGCTTTGTGTTTCCATCTTCGCAATTGGGGTACAACCCTTTTTTGTGATCCTCTAACATGCGATCGAACTTCAGCTTCTCCTTTTGACTTTCGCATTGCGTCCTTGCATCGACAATGACCCGGCGGAGATCATCATCATCGGGCACTGGTTCCTCTTGATCTTCAGCAGCTTCCCCCCTTGCAGCATCATTGGGCACATCGTCTGGTTCCTCTTGATCTTCAGCAGCTTCCCCCGTTGCAGCATCACCGTATTCAGGGGGCACATAGTTGTCATCGTCCTCTTCTTCTTCGCCGTCTTCCATCATAACCCCCATTTCTCCGTGCCTCGTCCAAACATTATAGTGTGGCATGAAACCCTTGTAAAGCAGGTGGGCGTGAAGGATTTTCCGGTCAGAGTAAGACTTCGTATTCCCACATGTAGGGCATGGACAACACATAAAACCATTCTGCTTGTTTGCCTCAGCCACTTCGAGAAAATCATGCACGCCCTTAATGTACTCGGAGGTGTGTCTGTCACCGTACATCCATTGCCGGTTCATCTGCGTGCATTATATATAATTAAGTGTGTCAAAAACCATTACAGAACATCATGAATAGATAATTAAGTGACCAAATTAATAGAAGTTCATCATCACATTAGAACCAAAGTACATACATAGTTCTCATCTAACAACATATATATAGCTCTCCAGAGCATCTAATTAATTAAACCATACATTGAAACTATGTAAAACATTTCAATGCGAAAACAAATGCGATCATAATCGCAACCAAGGTAACAATTGATCCAACGGCATAATGATACCAAGCCTCGGTATGAATGGCATATTTTCTAATCTTTCTAATCTTCAAGCGCATTGCATCCATCTTGATCTTGTGATCATCGACGACATCCGCAACATGCAACTCCAATATCATCTTCTCCTCCTCAATTTTTTTTATTTTTCCTTCAAGTAATTGTTTTCTTCTTCAACTAAATTTAACCTCTCGACAATAGGGTCGGTTAGAATTTCCGGTTCAACCACCTCCTAGATAAATAAAATCTATGTCACGTTGGTCGGTATATTTGTCATAAACAATAAATGAATCAAATAGTTATAAAAAGATAATATATACCACATCCGAATCATAGACAGGACGAGGGCCGACGGGGGCGGATACCAAAACCATCGCACTATGTAATAAGAAGGAATAAAATAGTAAGAAAATTAGACAAGTATCTATCTAAAGTAAGAAATTTTTTGTTTCAAAAGGAAGATAAGAACAAGAGGCTCACCACGGTGGTGCCGGCGACGAGATCAGCGCGGGCGGTCGACGGCGGTGAAGACGGGAATGGGACGTGACGGACCGGTAAACCTAGACAAATCTCGAGGAAAATCGAGCTTTGAGGTCGAGCTTCGAGAGGAAAAAGCTTAACTAGTGTGGTTCGGGCATTTCATCGAACACCTCATGTGCATAGGAGGTGAGATAGAGCACCACAAAGCCCTGCCCTCGCCGGCCAGAGAAAAACAGAGCACTGGAGTGCTCTGCTCGCGGGCGAGGGGTATATATAGGCACCTCATTCGTCCCGGTTCGTGGCATGAACCGGTACTAAATCCGGGCCTTCTGTCTTGGTTCATGCCAAGAACCGGGACAAATGCTTGTGGGCCAGGAGCGAGGACCATTAGTCCCGGTTCATGGCTCGAACCGGGACAAATGGTTCCATACGAACCGGGACCAATGCCCACGAGGCCCCGGCCGGCCACCTGGGCTCACGAACCGGGACGAATGCCCCCATGGGTCCCGGTTCGTGACTGAACCGGGGCTAATGTGAAAACTGCCCTGTGACCTATGCCCTGTTTTCTACTAGTGATTATCACTAATACACCTCGAATACTATCATACATATAGCATCACTAATACAGATAGAACCGTAGCGCCCGACGGGTATCGGCGCGGGCGGTGGACACCCAAAGAGAAGGAACCATCACTGAACATGCCAGGTATAGTCGAACCTGCCCTCCAACGCAACCATGTAGCGACGGACGTGCTCGTCCTCCTCGCTGACACGGTGATGTACCACCTCCGCGGTGTCCGGAAGCCTCGGCACCGTCACTGGCCCACGCGAACACCACCAAACAAGGATCGGGTCAACGACGGGCTGGCTCCTCAACAACCTACACCCCCCGGAAGGTAGCACCTCCCAATACCAGCCCGGCGGAGCCCAGTCCCGGACATGGCCCCTCTGATCAAGCCGGCCTCCTCCGCTGAGTCAACGACGAGGATGCGTGATAGGCATCGTCGACGTCGATGCATGAATAATTGCTTGAACTAAAAAAATAAACTAGTTCTATTAATTTTCTTGCTAAAATAAACTACTTCTATATATAGTAAAATAAAGTAGTTTTATTAAATCAACTAGTTCAACTACTAAGCACTTACTATAAATAAAATAAAGTAGTACTTACTAAAAATAAACTACTTCTATATATAGTAAGATAAAGTAGTTTTATTAAATCAACTAGTTCAACTACTAAGCACTTACTATAAATAAAATAAACTAGTACTTACTAAAAATAAACTACTTCTATATATAGTAAAATAAAGTAGTTTTATTAAATCAACTAGTTCAACTACTAAGCACTAACCTAAAATCAAGTAGTACTTACTAATTTTACTTTTCCCTCTACACTAACCTAAAATGCACTAACCTAAAATCGATATCTACTAACAACCTAAATAAAAAATTAATACATATATGAAAAAAAAACAATATAAACAAGAAAATGCTATGAACATTATACTCATACATACATAGCCACATCCATTCATCATATAGCTACCACATTATTCATACAAACAAAAAAATGCAATGAACAAAAAAAATACACATTATATGAAAAAAACACTGAACAGAGCCGTGGCGGCGGCGGCTCACATCGGGGGAGGCCGGCGAGGGCGACGACGGGGGTGGCGAGGGCGTCGGCGACGGCCACGGTAGGGGGCGCGGGCCGGGGCAAGGGCGTGGCCGGCGACGACGACGACGGTGGGGGCGGGTCGTGGCACAGGGGCGCGGCCGGGGGCGGCGGAGGGCGATGGCGTGGGCGGCGGACTGCTTCGCCGTGGGCTCGGGGGCGGCGGACGGCGTCGACGTGGGCACGGGCGACGACGACGGTGGCGGGGCAGCCTGGCGGCGTCGAGGAGGTCGGCGGCGTCGGGGGCAACTGGCGATGAAATCCTGAATTTTTGCCAAGTGTTTCTTATATAGGAAAGGCTTTGGTCCCGGTTCGTCACACCAACCGGGACCAACGCCACCTTTAGTCCCGGTTGGTGCCACCAGCCGGGACCAAAGGTCTCTTTTCAGGAGCCCAAAGGGCGGGAAGCAGAGGCCTTTGGTCCCGGTTGGTGGCACCAACCGGGACTAAAGGGGGGGGATTGGTTCCGGTTGGTGCCCCGAACCGGGACCAAAGGTGTGCATTGGTCCCGGTTCGTGGCACCAACCGGGACCAATGTCCTGCGCCTGCCAAAGCCGGAGTGCGGTGGGATGTTTAGTCCCACCTCGCTAGCCGAGGAGCGGCAGGACCTGTTTATAAGCCCTGCCCCGCCATCTCCATTGAACTCCTCTGAACTGCAGGCCTCTGGGCCTAATCTTGCACTGCTATGTTGTGGGCCTGCTGGGCCTTCTGCGGCCTGAATCCTGGCCCATGGATGCTGCTATTTTATTTATTTCAGGAAAATTCTTTTTGCTTATAATGTTTTGAACAGAAAATACTTTGGTGATTGTCCATAAATTTTATTTATGTTATTAAAGTTTATTTTATTTTATGTTGTTTCTACTTATATATTTTATTAAAATTTATTTTATTTTATTCGGTTTCTACTTACATCATCAATTTTCATTCCTTTCTAACTTCATTTGTTATTTTTCATGCATTTACTGATTATTTTGAGCTATAAGACCCTGAAATTGAAAACCATTTCAAATGAACTCTGAAAAGGTTGAAGGTTGGCATGGTATCATCATTTTATCCACATAGCATGTGCAAGAAAGTTGAGAGGGTTATGGCAAAAACTGGATGCACTTCGCGTACAAAACAGACAATCTCTTTCGAAGTATCAGGATTTCATACGGAAACTCGTCTGTTACAAAGGGATTTCATTTTTTTGAACTTAGTTGAACTCCAGACTTTTTGTGTGTTCAAAATGCACCATCACTACTAGGAAAAACCCTAGTAGTAGCGCGGGTTTTGAGGCTATCATCAGCGCGGGCAGTCGCGCTCCTAATAAGGCGCTACAGCTAACTGTTAACAGTAGCGCGGTCTGAGCCCTCGCTACTACTATCGACTATATCAACATCACTTTTCCGATACACGCTACTATTAGTTAGCTTTAGCGCTTTCCTAGCCCCGCGCTACTGCTATGTGCTTCATCATTTCCCCTGGCTTCCTACCCAGTTTCAGTTTCATTAAACTACAATTTCCAGATAGTAGGTACTACTAGATATCAATTTCATAAAGTATTATAGGTATTAGGTAGTACTCCCTCCGTTTCAAATTACTTGTCGTAACCACAACCAGTAATTTGGAACGGAGGGAGTACTAGATAACAATTTCATATATAGTCAACATGCATCCTCAAGCAGTACAATGTGATATCGACGGCGATCATCATATGTAGTTCTAGATGATATCGACGACGATCATCATATGTAGCTCTACATGATATCAACGACAATCATCATATGTAGTTCTAGATGATATAGCCACACACAAATATGTAGTTCTAGATGATATCAATGACGATCATCATCCTCAAGCTTGGGCGGTGGGCGTCCCTGATAGTAATTAGGATGGCCTGTCCAACACGAAGATTCTTGCCAACGAGGAATCTCTTCCACCCAACCGAGTTTAAGTGTGTGCGACCGTCTGTGTCCATGCGGTAAGTACAGGTGGTGACGGAGCCCCTTGCGGTAAGGCGTAGTCCAGCTGAGCCTTCTTCATCATGCTCGATACCACAACTCACAGATAGGTTCTTTGGCAATTTCTGAATAAGAAAAACATATCAATTAATAAATAGCCTCGCACATACTCTTGCAAATATATTTCTATTAAGTATAGATTTCTACACTATCAAAAGACACAGTACTACACATTTGTATTAATTAAGCATTAATTCTACTAATAAGTATATATGGATTATCTACACTATTAATAGTTCCTTGGATTCTACACAAATAAGCATGTGATCAGACTCTACACTAAAGCATATCATCGACTAGATTCCACACAGCATATCATTAGACTCTACACTAAGCATGTCATCGGATTCACTAAGCATATCATCGGATAATTTGCATTTGTATGTATAACAATAAACCATATATATATCATCAAATTACTACAGTCAGTGTAACATACCATGTCATGCCGATCGACCATGGTACTTGTCAGGCGGGTCACGAATGGCACCCCGACAAAGTCATCACGTGGCGGAATTATGTCCCATAGTTTGCACACCTCCTCCTCGCTCAGCCTCATTCTTTGAGCTACAATGGCTTAATGAAGTGGGTTCTCATCATCTTCATCGAGTGGGTCCTCATTATCTTCATCATCTTCATCATCTTCGTCATCTTCATCATCTTCGTTATCTTCCACCAGGTTGATATAAATGCCAGCCAGCTTGGGTCTTTCTGCTCTGAAGGAGAAGCTGATCAACTCACCACCAGTAAGACACGTGCGGGCGAGGAAACAGGCCCATCCATCTCCTCCAATCTGCGACATATTGCGTCCTTTCTCGACCTCCATAGTGTACGGCCCACCAGGAGCCTCAAATGTCACAGTGTCTCCTGTTAGCTTGTTGAATTTCAACCTCACATTGCATGGGACGATCTGTGTAAAAAAAGCAAAATGACACAATGAAGTAATGCCAATACTAAAAATAAAATAGTTGTTACATTTTATCTAATTTCTTACCGCCGCATGACGACAACTCGGCTGGAAGTAGATGCCGAACAGCTTGCCAGTTGCAAGGCTGCTGGCGCACATTGACTTGCACAGTCGACATGGTGGTGGTGGTGGTGGCGCCATTTTCCTAAAGCAATATGAGCAAAGGATTAACGATCCACTTCACAGGAAAGAAAAACAGTAGCATGTGATATTTTTGGTTCTTCCGCGAGAAGCAATTTGATGGACAGTTATAATCCTAAGATCTAGTAACATATTAGATGACAAGGTACCACCTACCAAAGCATTTCAGTGGCACCTATTGCCGAAAAAACTTTTCACAAATATCTACCAAATCAGGGTACCACCTAGCTACCAAGACATTTCATCTAATTTGGCCCCTATTGCCTAAGATAATTGACTAAAAAAAGTGGCAAATTTAACTAAATTGGCACGTGCATTTTGCCAAAAAAAACTTATTACAGAAAAACAAAAGCCTACTAAATCAACTAAATCAACTGGCCTACTAAATCAACTAAGTCAACTAGCCTACTAAATCAACTAGCATACTAAACCAACTAAATCAAAATGTTCTAAATCAACTAAATCAACTAGCCTACTAAATCAAGTAGCCTACTAAATCAACTAGCCTACTAAATCAAAATATAGCAGGGAGGAGGGGTTGTGGATGGAGGAGGGAGGAGGGGGAAGGAGGGGCGACTCGAGGATGGAGAAGAGAGTAGGACGGAGGAGGAAGACGGAGCGAGGAGGGGCCGACAGGCGGCGAGTGGAGGGAGGGCGGAGGAGGAAGGCGGAGCGAGAAGGGGCCGGCCAGTAGCGAGTGGAGGGAGGACGGAGGAGGAGGCCGGTACCGAGTCCAGTGAGGAGGAGGAGGTAACGACGGTGCAGATCGGAGGAGGGGCGACGGGGGAGGACCGGCGCGGGGGGTTGAGGGGGAGATTGAGTGAGTGTGAGTGTGAGTGGATCGGATAGAGGAGAGTGGGGGTGGGAGATGGTATGGCTTAGCAGTAGCGCGCTATAGAGAAAGGCGCTACTGCTAAATGACCTAGCAGTAGCGCCTTTCACAAAGAATGCGCTACTACTATGTGTCAGCATGTAAAAATAGACATCAAAAATACATTGATCATCAATGATCTTTTTGTGTACAATCTGATTTGTCAATATGAGTCCTCACCAGTTTAGGAACTGGTGAAGACTCATATTGCGGCCACAAATTCTACACATAGAGTTCAATGAAGATCAACTGCTTGTGAAAGTTTGAGAAGTAACGAATTTAAGGTGGTACAAACTCTCTTCACGGAGCGAGGTGGGACTAAACTTTTGTAGTAAACTGAGCAGTAGCGGTTATTGTGTAAATGCGCCACTGCTATGATCCATAGTAGTAGCGCTCTTCATGTTATCGCGCTGCTACTAGAACTACCTCGTGGCGGCGTTGTGGCAATTGTAGCTGTAGCGCGTCTTAGAGCGGGTGCGCTACTGATACATTTACTTCAGCAGCGAGTTTTGTGCGCGCGTGCTACTGCTACTTAGCAGCAGCGCCTTATTTTAAAGCGCGTTGCTGGTAAGATTGTGTGTATAGGCTTTTCCCTAGTAGTGCATTCAAAGGCACATCATCAATTTTCAACCCTTTCTGACTCCATTTGTTATTTTTCATGCATTTACTAATTATTTTGAGCTATAAGACCCTGAAATTGAAAAGCATTTCAAATGAACTTTGAAAACTGGATGCACTTCGTGTACAAAACGGATAATCTGTTTCGAGATATCAGGGTTTCATACGGAAACTCGTCTGTTACAACAGGCATTTCAAATGAACTACGACAAGGTTGAAAGTTGGCATGGTATCATCATAATAGTTGTGGAGAGAAAGTCTTCACTTTTTCTTCGCTTGTGTCCTTTGCTTATTGCGCCGTAACCATGCATAATCTTCTTCGTTTATCAGGATGCTTGGGTCAGCCTTGACTTTGAAGGGAGGAATTTCATGAAACTTTTCATAATCTTCAGACATGTCTGTCTTGCCCTCCACTCCCACAATGTCCCTTTTTCCTACAAGAACTATGTGGCGCTTTGGCTCATCGTATAATGTATTCGCTTCCTTATCTTTTATTTTTCTCGGTTTGGTAGACATGTCCTTCACATAGATAACCTGTGCCACATCATTGGCTAGGACAAACGGTTCGTCAGTGTACCCAAGATTGTTCAGATCCACTGTTGTCATTCCGTACTGTGGGTCTACCTGTACCCCGCCTCCTGACAGATTGACCCATTTGCACTTAAACAAAGGGACCTTAAAATCATGTCCGTAGTCAAGTTCCCATATGTCCACTATGTAACCATAATATGTGTCCTTTCCCCTCTTGGTTGCTGCATCGAAGCGGACACCGCTGTTTTGGTTGGTGCTCTTTTGATCTTGGGCGACCGTGTAAAATGTATTCCCATTTATCTCGTATCCTTTGTAAGTCAATAGAGTCGAAGATGGTCCCCTGGACAATGAGTATTGCTGAAAGTCCTGATGTGTTCACATGTAATTCAGTCGTCGCACTGCTCCGGGTGTTTGGAGCGCAGACTGTTCTTGTGTTCATCAACATACGGGGTCACGAAGGTAGAGTACTGTAGAACTGTGTAGTGTGCTTGAGACCAAGAATGCCCGTCCCTGATACGTCTCCAACGTATCTATAATTTTTTATTGTTCCATGCTATTATATATTCTGTTTTGGATGTTTAATGGGCTTTATTATATACTTTTATATTATTTTGGGACTAACCTATTAACCAGAGGCCGAGCCCAAATTGTTGTTTTTTGCCTATTTCAGTGTTTCGAAGGAAAGGAATATCAAATGGAGTCCAGACGGAATGAAACCTTCGCGAACGTGATTTTCGGAACAAACGTGATCTAGAGGACTTGGAGTGGACGTCAAGAAACGAACGAGGAGGCCACGAGGCAGGGGGGCACGCCCTCCACCCTCGTGGGCCCCTCGTAGCTCCACCGACCTACTTCTTCCTCCAATATATACTCATATACCCTGGAAACATCAGAGACAGAGCCAAAACCCTATTTCCACCGCCGGAACCTTCTGTACCCGTGAGATCCCATCTTGGGGCCTTTTCCGGGACTCCGCCGGAGGGGGCATTGATCACGGAGGGCTTCTACATCAACACCATAGCCTCTCCAATGATGTGTGAGTAGTTTACCTTAGACCTTCGGGTGCATAGTTATTAGCTAGATGGCTTCTTCTCTCTCTTTGGATCTCAATACAAAGTTCTCCTCGATTCTCTTGGAGATCTATTTGATGTAACTCTTCTTTTTATGGTGTGTTTGTCGAGATCCGATGAATTGTGGGTTTATGATCAAGATTATCTATGAACAATATTTGAATCTCCTCTGAATTCTTTTATGTATGATTGGTTATCTTCGCAAGTCTCTTCGAAATATCAGTTTGGTTTGGCCTACTAGATTGATCTTTCTTGCAATGGGAGAAGTGCTTAGCTTTGGGTTCAATCTTGCGGTGCTCGGTCCCAGTGACAGCAGGGGAAACGACACGTATTGTATTGTTGCCATCGAGGATAAAAAGATGGGGTTTATATCATATTGCTTGAGCTTATCCCTCTACATCATGTCATCTTGCTTAAAGCGTTACTCTGTTCTTATGAACTTAATACTCTAGATGCATGCTAGATAGCGGTCGATGTGTGGAGTAATAGTAGTAGATGCAGGCAGGAGTCGGTCTACTTGTCACGGACGTGATGCCTATATACATGATCATACCTAGATATTCTCATAACTATGCTCAATTCTATCAATTGCTCGACAGTAATTCGTTTACCCACCGTAATACCTATGGCCCCCGGGTCTATTTCCATCATATTAATCTCCCGTCAACAAGCTATTTCTATTACCGTTTACATTGCAATCTTTACTTTTAATCTTTATCATAAAAATACCAAAAATATTATCATATCATCTCTATCAGATCTCACTCTCGCAAGTGACCGTGAAGGGATTGACAACCCCTTCATCGCGTTGGTTGCGAGGTTCTTATTTTTTTTTGTAGGTGCGTGGGACTTGAGCGTGCTCTCCTACTGGATTGATACCTTGGTTCTCAAAAACTGAGGGAAATACTTACGCTACTTTACTGCATCACCATTTCCTCTTCATGGGAAAAACAACGCAGTGCTCAAGAGGTAGCAGTCCCTGCATATTACTGAGTCCCCTCCAAGCGTGCCTTTTCCAGTCAGTCTCCCCTCATACCGTGATTTAGGGAGACCTATCTTCTTAAGGCCAGGAATGAAGTCAACACAAAACCCAATGAAATCCTCTATTTGATAGCCCATGGAGATGCTTCCTTCTGGCCTAGCGCGGTTACGGACATAT
This sequence comes from Triticum aestivum, assembly GCF_018294505.1. NCBI lineage: Eukaryota > Viridiplantae > Streptophyta > Magnoliopsida > Poales > Poaceae > Triticum > Triticum aestivum. Next base: position 610,939,933 of record NC_057814.1, read on the forward strand.
TTCTTTAGGACTCCCATACACCTCTCGAAGGGGTACATATTGTGTAGAAATACGGGGCCCAGAATGACAATCTCGTCAACTAGATGAACTAGGATGTGTTTCATGATATTGAAGAAGGATGGTGGGAACACCAGCTCGAAACTGACAAGACATTGCGCCACATCACTCCTTAGCCTTGGTATGATTTCTGGATCGATCACCTTTTGAGAGATTGCATTGAGGAATGCACATAGCTTCAAAATGGCTAATCATACGTTTTCCGGTAGAAGCCCCCTCAATGCAACCAGAAGCAGTTGCGTCATAATCACGTGGCAGTCATGAGACTTTAGGTTCTGGAACTTTTTCTCTAGCATATTTATTATTCCCTCTATATTCGACGAGAAGCCATTCGGGACCTTCATACTCAGAAGGCATTCAAAGAAGATTTCCTTCTCTTCTTTGGTAAGAGCGTAGCTGGCAGGACCTTCATACTGCTTTGGAGGCATGCCATCTTTTTCGTGCAGATGTTGCAGGTCCTCCCGTGCCTCAGCTGTATCTTTTGTCTTCCCATACACGCCTGGTATGTCTCCGTCTTATCTACTTTTCCAAACACTTTTTCCCTTGTTTTGGACTCTAACATGCATGATTTGAATGGAACTAACCCGGACTGACACTGTTTTCAGCACACTTTCCATGGTGTTATTTATGTGTCAAAACAAAAGTTCTCGGAATGACCTGAAACTCCATGGAACATCTATTTGGAAAATAAGAAAAATACTAGAAGAAAAATCCACGTCAGGGGGCCCACACCCTGTCCACGAGGGTGGGGGCGTGCCTGCCCCCCTAGGCGCGCCCCCCTACCTCGTGGGCCCCTGACGCTCCACCGACCTCAACTCCAACTCCATATATTCACTTTCAGGGAGAAAAAACCTAGAGAGAAGGATTCATCGCGTTTTATGATACGGAGCCGCTGCCAAGCCCTAAAACCTCTCGGGAGGGCTGATCTAGAGTCCGTTCGGGGCTCCGGAGAGGGGGATTCGTCGCCGTCGTCATCATCAACCATCCTCCATCACCAATTTCATGATGCTCACCGCGTGCGTGAGTAATTCCATCGTAGGCTTGCTGGACGGTGATGGGTTGGATGAGATCTATCATGTAATCGAGTTAGTTTTGTTAGGGTTTGATCCCTAGTATCCACTATGTTCTGAGATTGATGTTGCTATGACTTTGCTATGCTTAATACTTGTCACTAGGGCCCGAGTACCATGATTTCAGATCTGAACCTATTATGTTTTCGTGAATATATGTGAGTTCTTGATCCTATCTTGCAAGTCTGTAGTCACCTACTATGTGTTATTGTCCGGCAACCCCGAAGTGACAATAATCGGGACCACTCTCGGTGATGACCATAGTTTGAGGAGTTCATGTATTCACTATGTGGTAATGCTTTGTTCCGGTACTCTATTAAAAGGAGGCCTTAATATCCCTTAGTTTCCATTAGGACCCCGCTGCCACGGGAGGGTAGGACAAAAGATGTCATGCAAGTTCTTTTCCATAAGCACGTATGACTATATTCGGAATACATACCTACATTACATTGATGAATTGGAGCTAGTTCTGTGTCACCCTATGTTATGATTGTTACATGATGAACCGCATCCGGCATAAGTCTCCATCACCGATCCAATGCCTACGAGCTTTTCATATATTATTCTCCGCTTATTTACTTTTCTGTTGCTACTGCTACAATCACTACAAAACCCAAAAATATTACTTTTGCTACCATTACCGTTACTGCCATATTACTTTGCTACTAAATACTTTGCTGCAGATATTAAGTTATCCAGGTGTGGTTGAATTGACAACTCAACTGAAAATACTTGAGAATATTCTTTGGCTCCCCTTGTGTCGAATCAATAAATTTGGGTTGAATACTCTACCCTCGAAAACTGTTGCGATCCCCTATACTTGTGGGTTATCAAGACTATTTTCTGGCGCCGTTGCCGGGGAGCATAGCTCTATTCTTTGAGTCACTTGGGATTTATATCTGCTGGTCACTATGAAGAACTTGAAAGACGCCAAGACAACAATTTATCCCTCAACTACGAGGGGAGGTAAGGAACTACCATCTAGCTCTGCACTTGATTCACCTTCTGTTTTGAGTAAGCTTGCGACACCTAAACCTGCTTCTGCTATTCGTTCTGATATGTCGCATGTAGTATCAAGAAATTCATCAAGTGGCACAGTAGTATCAAGCATAGAAGTAGTTTCATCATAAGTATCATGCATAGCAGAAGTGGCATCATAAGTATCATGCATAGCAGATGATGCCACTTCTGCTATGCATGATACTTATGATGAAACTACTTCTATGCTTGATACTACTGTGCCACTTGGTGAATTTCTTGATGAACAGCTTGCTAGGGTTAGAGAGAATGAAATTATTGATAATATTGGTGAAAGTGATGATGAAGACCCTCAACCTAATAAATATGAATTGCCTGTTTGTGCGTGAGGGCTATGTTATGGATGAAGCAATTGCTAAAGAAATTTTTGCTTGCAAAGATAGATATGATGTTAAGAAATTATTAGCTAAATGGAAGCAGCAATCTCTTAATGCTAGAATGAAACCTGACCCTGCTTTTGCTACTTCACCTACCCGTGTTACTGATAAGGATTATGAATTCTCTATTGATCCTGATATAATTACTTTGGTTGAATCTGATCCTTTTCATGGCTATGAATCTGAAACTGTTGTGGCACATCTTACTAAATTAAATGATATAGCCACCTTGTTCACTAATGAAGAGAGAACTCGCTACTTTTATATCCTTAAAATATTTTCGTTCTCATTAAAGGGTGATGCTAAGATATGGTTCAATTCTCTTGATCCTGGTTGTCTGCGTAGTCCCCAGGATATGATTTATTACTTCTCCGCTAAATATTTCCCCGCTCACAAGAAACAAGCTGATTTAAGGGATATATAAAACTTTGTGCAAATTGAAGAAGAGAGTATCCCACAAGCTTGGGGGAGGCTTCTCCAATTACTTAATGCTTTGCCTCATCATCCTCTCAAGAAAAATGAAATACTTGATATCTTTTATAATGGACTAACTGATGCTTCCAGAGATTACCTGGATAGTTGTGCTGGTTCTGTTTTCAGGGAAAGAACAGCGGATGAAGCTGAAATTCTATTGAATAATATGTTGACTAATGAAAATAATTGGACGCTTCTTGAGCCAGCTCCTGAGCCAATTCCTGAGCCTATTCCTAAACCAACTCCGAAGAAGAGAGGTGTTCTATTTCTCAGTCCTGAAGATATGCAAGAGGCAAATAAATCCATGAAAGAAAAGGGTATAAAAGCTGAAGAAACATATGATCTTAATCCATCACCTATTGAAGAAGCTCATGGTCTTGATAACCCGACATAGGTAGTAAAGGTAAATTATCTCTATAGATTTGATGAAGGTGATATTCCTCAGTATAAGTCTGCTAGACAATGTTTGGATGAGTTTGATAGCTTTATTGTCAAACAAGAAAACTCCAATGCTTATTTTGGTAGACAATTGAAATATAATTCCGATACGCTTGAATACTTGGGTGATTATATGTCTAGAGTTAAAGGTGAATTTAAACTCATTAGTAAACATGCTTCTATGGTTACAACTTAAGTAGAACAAGTACTTAAGGCTCAAAATTATTTGCTCAATGAATTAAATAGTAAGAATAATGATTGTGCTGTTAGAGTGGCTACTAGAACTGGTAAAAGGACTCGGGAACCTTTGTATCCTGAAGGCCACCCCAAGAGAATTGAGCAAGATTCTCAGAGAAATAATATTGATGCACCTAGTCCTTCTAAAAAGAAGAAAAAGAAAAATGATAGGACTTTGCATGCTTCTAGTGAACCTATTGCTGAACCACCTGAGAATCTAAATGATATTTCTATTTCCGATGCTGAAACACAATCTGGTAATGAACATGAAACTAGTAAAATTGCTAATGATGATGTTCATGATGATGCTCAACCTAGTAATGATAATGACGTAGAAATTGAACATGCTGTTGATCTTGATAACCCACAATCAAAGAATCAACGTTATGATAAGAGAGACTTTGTTGCTAGGAAACACAGTAAATAAAGAGAACCAAGGGTTCAGAAACCCATGCCTTTTCCTCCTAAACCATCCAAGAAAAAAGATGATGAGGATTTTGAGCGCTTTGCTGAAATGATTAGACCTATCTTTTTGCGTATGCGATTAACTGATATGCTCAAAATGAATCCTTATGCTAAGTACATGAAATATATTGTCACCAATAAAAGAAAGATACCGAAAGCTGAAATTTCCACCATGCTTGCTAATTACACTTTCAAGGGCGGAATACCAAAGAAACTTGGAGATCCAGGAGTACCTACTATACCATGCTCCATTAAAAGAAACTATGTTAAAACTGCTTTATGTGATCTTGGAGCCGGTGTTAGTGTTATGCCTCTCTCTTTATATCGTAGACTTGATTTGAATAAGTTGACACCTACTGAAATATCTTTGCAAATGGCTGATAAATCAACTGCTATACCTGTCGGTATTTGTGAGGATGTGCCTGTTCTGGTTGCAAACGTTACTATTTTAACGGACTTTGTTATTCTTGATATTCCCGAGAACGATAGTATGTCTATTATTTTTGGAAGACCCTTTTTGAATACTGCAGGGGCTGTTATTGATTGCAACAAAGGCAATGTCACTTTTCATGTTAATGGTAATGAGCATATGGTACACTTTCTGAGGAAACAACCTCAAGTCCACAGTATCAATTCTATTGGAAAAATTCCATCGATTGATTTGGAGGTTTTGAATTTCCTCTACCTGCTGTCAAGAAGAAATATGATATTCTTATTATAGGGGATGTGCATATCCCCGTTGAGGTAACATAGTGTTATTCGAAATTTCTATGGTTCCATGTTAGTCGGAATGAGTTTGTTAACAAGACTTGATCAACCTTGTTAGTGGATTCCTTTTGATGAGCATGAGATTGATGAAGTTAGAAAGCACAACCTTCTGTACCCTCTTTCTACTTTCTGCTATTTGGTTGAAATAAAGAAAAAAATAGTATTTTTCTGTCTGTTTTCTGATTTATCCGTGCAATATAAAAATACCCCGAAAATAAAAGTTCTCCAAATGCCCTGAAAATGGAATATGAATTTTTCTGGGATATTTGAGAATATCTGGCACTGAGAACACAGCAGGAGGGGCAAGCACCTGGCCACGAGGGTGGAGGGCGCGCCCTACCCCCCTGGGCGCGCCCCCTGCCTCGTGTGCCCATGGTGGCCCCCCTCCACTTATTCCTGCACCCACACACTTCTTCTTCCTCCAAAAAAATCACCATCCAGCTCAAGCACGAGTTCTAGCTCATTTTGCTGCGATTTTCGATCTCCTTGCTCAAAGCACCTCTCACAAAACTGCTTGGGGGGATTGTTCCTTGGTATGTGACTCCTCCATTGGTCCAATTAGTTTTTGTTCTAGTGCTCTATTCATTGAAAATTTGTGCTGCCTAGGTGACCATGTTCTTGAGCTTGCATGTCAAATTTATATGGTTCCAAGTAGTTCTAATGCATGATATAGTCTCTGGGCACTTGTAGGAGTAGTTGCTATCAATTTTATTGAGCTTGGGTCACTTTTATTTTGAAGTTATTAAAATTTTCAGAAATTTTTCAGAGGAAGAAATATGCTTAGGAAAATGTTCCAAGGTGGTTCTTCAAGGAAGCAAGGACCCAGGCTTGCAATGCGTGATGTTGACGATGAGCCACCGAGGGACGCTCCAGTGCGACCTTGTGAATGGCCTTCAGAAAATTTTATGGATCAAGCAGGAATCAACGAAGAATTTAACGCATATTTGCGTAACGCTGATCTTGTGAGCTTTGAGGCAAAAAAATGGAGCCAGTACAACTATCTCACTAGTTCCTTTGTGAGGAGGTTTGAATTTTCATCTTCACGTAATTCTCCAACTGTCCTATTTGATCTTTATGAAAAATCTTTCACGATGGACTAAGAGGATTTTACCAATGCTTGCAAACTTCCGCAATGGGGTAGTGCTAGTGAACCCCGCAAATACAAATTTAGAAATTTTCTTGCTAGTATAACTATGGGGGAATCTAGAGATATAGCACAAGCTACCATAGGGAGCATTCATTTTCCTGCTATACATTATTTTGCTCTCTTCATAGGTAGGTGCATAACTGGTAAAGATGAAGCATGTCATATGTGTGTCCCTGACCTCAGTATTCTTAGGAGTGCTGTGTTAGGAGACAAATCTTATAATTTGGGAGCCATTGTTGCACGTAGGTTGCATAATAATAGATTTAATGGAGATTTCTTTGGTGGAATTTATGCAACTCGCTTAGCTGATTTTCTTGGTGTAACCATACGTAATGATGATATTGAATTGCCTCCTGCTTACTTAGACTTTAATGCTATGGTTCACCACCAGTTTGTTGAGAGGAATGAATCACCTCTCCAGTATCGCTTAATCTTTGACAAACGTCGTGCTGTCCGTATTACTCTCCCTGCTCATGCCTTCTTTGATTATCAGCCAAAAGGAAGATATGTTATTACCAGAGAGGAAGCAGATGAGTACGAGAGGAGGGCGGAAGCCGCTCGCCGCCACGCTGCAGCTCAGGAGGCGATAGCCACTGCATCTCAGTATGACCCCGGCTACAACTAAGGATATCCGCCAGGCCATCCGTGGCAATAAATCAACTTAGGCCAAAAGCCTAAGCTTGCGGGAGTACGTATTTCCCACTCACATTACATTTATGTTCACACACACTCAGTGCTAGATGTCGGAGCTCATACTTTTTCACTGTAATATCCATGCTAGTTTATTTTCTTTTTCCTGCTTTCTTCTTGTGTGTTTAATAAACCTTAAGAAAAACCAAAAAATTAGTAGTAATTAAAAAAACAAAACCCAAAAAGATTTCATGTTCTTCTTTTTGCCTGTTGGGAGCTTTCCCGTGTAAATAGTTTTATTTCTTTTCTTTTCTTTGGGGGTCGTTAGGAGAAGACCATAATTAAATTGTTGAAATGGCTCTTATATGCATTATTGTTGATTTAACCAAGATCCCATATTGCCTTGTCTTCTCCTGTTTATTGAATGCTCGCAGATTCCAGCTTAGTCCAATGCACGTGCACTCTTATTATTAGTCACATCGTTCGGTCGTGCAAGTGAAAGGCAATTATGATGATATATGATGGACCGACTGAGATGAGAAAAGCTGGTATGAACTCGACCTCTCCTGTTTTTGTAAATATGATTAGTTCATCGTTCCTGATTCAGCCTATTATGAATAAACATGTTTGCAATGACAATTAGAGATCATAGTTGCTTATGCCATGCTTGATTAGCTATGAGTTATAATGGTTTACCTTGCGTGCCAACATGCTATTAAAATGGTTGTGATGTGGTATAGTGGGGTGGTATCCTCCTTTGAATGATTTAAGTGACTCGACTTGGCACATGTTCACACATGTAGTTGAAACAAATCAACATAGCCTTCACGATATTTATGTTCATGGTGGATTATATCCTACTCATGCTTGTACTCAATGTTCATTAATTTTAATGCATGTTCATGACTGTTGTCGCTCTCTAGTTGGTCGCTTCCCAATCTTTTGCTAGCCTTCACTTGCACTAAGCGGGAATACTGCTTATGCATCCAATCCCTTAAACCCCAAAGTTATTCCATATGAGTCCACTATACCTTCCTATATGCGGTATCTACCTGCCATTCCAAGTAAATTTGTATGTGCCAAACTCCAAACCTTCAAATAAACATTCTGTTTTGTATGCTCGAATAGCTCATGTATCAACTAGGGATGTCCGTATCTTCCATGCTAGGCGGGTTATTCTCAAGAGGAGTGGACTCCGCTCCTCACTCGTGAGAAAATGGCTGGTCACCGGGATGCCCAGTCCCATGCTTTATGCAAACTAAATCAAAATAATTGCAAACAAAACTCCCCTGGGACTGTTGCTAGTTGGAGGCACTCGTTGTTTCGAGCAAGCCATGGATTGATGCTTGTTGGTGGAGGGGGAGTATAAACTTTACCATTCTGTTTGGGAACCGCCTATAATGTGTGTAGCATGGAAGATATCACCATCTCTTGGTTGTTATGTTGACAATGAAAGTATGCCGCTCAAAATATTATTTATCTCTATTTCAAAACTGAGCTCTGGCACCTCTACAAATCCCTGCTTCCCTCTGCGAAGGGCCTATCTATTTACTTTCATGTTGAGTCATCACCCTCTTATTAAAAAGCACTGGCTGGAGAGCGCTGCTGTCATTTGCATCCATTACTGTTAATTTATATTGGGTATGACTATGACTAGATCTCTTTTACCATGAATTACAATGTCTAGTCAGTCCTTGATCTTTAAAGGTGCTCTGCATTTATGTTTTGCGGTCTCAGAAAGGGCTAGCGAGATACCATCTTGTTATATCATATTATGATTGTTTTGAGAAAGTGTTGTCATCCGAGATTTATTATTATGGCTTGCTAGTTGATTATGCCATTGATATGAGTAAACATGAGACCTAAGAGTTATTGTGAATGTGGTTAGTCATAATGTTTGCTGAAAACTGGAATGTTGGCTTTACATATTTGCAACAACAAGAGCAAACAGAGTTTGTAAAAGTTTTTCTTTATCACTTTCAGTTTATCAACTGAATTGCTTGAGGACAAGCAAAGGTTTAAGCTTGGGGGAGTTGATACGTCTCCGTCGTATCTACTTTCCCAAACACTTTTTCCCTTGTTTTGGACTCTAACTTGCATGATTCGAATGGAACTAACCCGGACTGACGCTGTTTTCAGTAGACTTTCCATGGTGTTATTTATGTGCAGAAACAAAAGTTCTCAGAATGACCTGAAACTCCACGGAACATCTATTTGGAAAATAAGAAAATACTGGAAGAAAAATCCACGTCAGGGGGCCCACATCCTGTCCACGAGGGTGGTGGGCGCGCCTGCCCCCCTGGGCGCGCCCCCTACCTCGTGGGCCCCCTGACGCTCCACTGACCTCAACTCCAACTCCATATATTCACTTTCAGGGAGAAAAAAACCAGAGAGAAGGATTCATCGCGTTTTACGATACAGAGCCGCTGCCAAGCCCTAAAACCTCTCGGGAGGGCTGATCTGGAGTCCGTTCGGGGCTCCGGAGAGGGGGATTCGTCGCCGTCGTCATCATCAACCATCCTCCATCACCGCCGTGCGTGAGTTTTTCCATCGTAGGCTTGCTAGACGGTGATGGGTTGGATGAGATCTATCATGTAATTGAGTTAGTTTTGTTAGGGTTTGATCCCTAGTATCCACTATGTTCTGAGATTGATGTTGCTATGACTTTTCTATGCTTAATGCTTGTCACTAGGGCCCGAGTGCCATGATTTCAGATCTGAACCTATTATGTTTTCATGAATATATGTGAGTTCTTGATCCTATCTTGCAAGTCTATAGTCACCTACTATGTGTTATGATCCGGCAACCCCGAAGTGACAATAATCGGGACCACTCCCGGTGATGACCATAATTTGAGGAGTTCATGTATTCACTATGTGCTAATGCTTTGTTCCGGTACTCTATTAAAAGGAGGCCTTAATATCCCTTAGTTTCCATGAGGACCCCGCTGCCACGGGAGGGTAGGACAAAAGATGTCATGCAAGTTCTTTTCCATAAGCACGTATGACTATATTCGGAATACATGCCTACATTACATTGATGAATTGGAGCTAGTTCTGTGTCACCCTATGTTATGATTGTTACATGATGAACCGCATCCGGCATAATTCTCCATCACCGATCCAATGCCTACGAGCTTTTCATATATTGTTCTCCGCTTATTTACTTTTCCGTTGCTACTGTTACAATCACTACAAAACCCAAAAATATTACTTTTGCTACCATTACCGTTACTGCCATATTACTTTGCTACTAAATACTTTGCTGCAGATATTAAGTTATCCAGGTGTGGTTGAATTGACAACTCAACTGCGAATACTTGAGAATATTCTTTGGCTCCCCTTGTGTCGAATCAATAAATTTGGGTTGAATACTCTACCCTCGAAAACTGTTGCGATCCCCTATACTTGTGGGTTATCAACACCCAAGAAGCCTAGCAGGTTCACACAAAGGTTCTTCGTCACGTGCATCACGTCGATCGAAGAGCGGACCTCTAGGTTTTTCCATTAGGGTAGGTCCCAAAATATAGATTTCTTCTTCCAAATGGGTGCGCGTCCCTCAGCATCATCCGGAACAGCTAGTCCGCCGGGACCCTTTCCAAAGATTACGTGTAAATCATTGACCATAGCAAGTACGTGATCACCGGTACGCATGGCGGGCTTCTTCCGGTGAACTTCCTTGCCTTTCAAATGCTTGCCTTCCTTTCGACATTGATGGTTGGTCCGAAGAAATCGACGATGGCCCAGGTAAACATTCTTCCTGCATTTGTCCAGGTATATACTTTCGGTGTCAGCTAAATAGTGCGTGCATGCGTGGTATCCCTTGTTTGTCTGTCCTGAAAGGTTACTGAGAGCGGGCCAATCGTTGATGTTTACAAACAGCAACGTGTGCAGGTTAAATTCCTCCTGTTTGTGCTCATCCCACACACGTACACCGTTTCCATTCCACAGTTGTAAAAGCTCTTCAACTAATGGCCTTAGGTACACATCAATGTCGTTGTCGGGTTGCTTAGGGCCTTGGATGAGAACTGTCATCATAATGAACTTCCAAGGAGGAAGGTTATACATACATAGAGTCACGGGCCAGGTGTTGTGATTGCTGCTCTACTTCCCGAAAGGATTAATGCCATCCGCGCTTAAACCAAACCATACGTTCCTTGGGTCACCTGCAAACTCAGCCCAGTACTGTCTCTCGATTTTTCTCCACTGTGACCCGTCAGCGGGTGCTCTCAACTTCCCGTCTTTCAAACGGTCCTCACTATGCCATCGCATCAACTTGGCATGCTCTTTGTTTCTGAACAGTCGTTTCAACCATGGTATTATAGGAGCATACCACATCACCTTCGCAGGAACCCTCTTCCTGCGGACTCGCCGTCAACATCACCAGGGTCATCTCGTCTGATCTTATACCGCAATGCACCGCATACCGGGCATGTGTTCAAATCCTTGTACGCACCGCGGTAGAGGATGCAGTCATTAGGGCATGCATGTATCTTCTGCACCTCCAATCCTAGAGGGCATACGAGCTTCTTTGCTGCGTACGTAGTGTCGGGCAATTCGTTTTCCTTTAGAAGCTTCTTCTTCAATAATTTCAGTAGCTTCTCAAATCCTTTGTCAGGCACAGCATTCTCTGCCTTCCACTGCATCAATTCCAGTACGGTACCGAGCTTTGTGTTGCCATCTTCGCAATTGGGGTACAACCCTCTTTTGTGATCCTCTAACATGCGATCCAACTTCAGCTTCTCCTTTTGACTTTCGCATTGCGTCCTTGCATCGACAATGACCCGGCGGAGACCATCATCATCGGGCACATCATCTGGTTCCTCTTGATCTTCAGCAGCTTCCCCCGTTGCAGCATCATCAGGCACATCGTCTGGTTCCTCTTGATCTCCAGCAGCTTCCCCCGTTGCAGCATCACCGTATTCAGGGGGCACATAATTGTCATCGTCCTCTTCTTCTTTGCTGTCTTCCATCATAACCCCTATTTCTCCGTGCCTCGTCCAAACATTATAGTGTGGCATGAAACCCTTGTAAAGCAGGTGGGTGTGAAGGATTTTCCGGTCAGAGTAAGACTTCGTATTCCCACATTTAGGGCATGGACAACACATAAAACCATTCTTCTTGTTTGCCTCAGCCACTTCGAGAAAATCATGCACGCCCTTAATGTACTCGGAGGTGTGTCTGTCACCGTACATCCATTGTCGGTTCATCTGCGTGCATTATATATAATTATGTGTGTCAAAAGTAAGAAAATTAGACAAGTATCTATGTAAAGTAAGAACTTTTTTTTCTTTCAGAAAGAAGATAAGAACAAGAGGCTCACCACGGTGGTGCCGGCGATGAGATCAGCGCGGGCGATCGACGGCGGTGAAGACGGGGACGGGGCGTGACGGACCGCTAATATAAACCTAGACAAATTTCGGGAAAATGGAGCTCGGAGGTCGAGCTTCGAGAGGAGAAAGCTTAACTAGTGTGGCTCGGGCATTTCATCGAACACCTCATTTGCATTGGAGGTGAGCTAGAGCACCCAAATGCCCTCCCCTCGCCGGCCAGGAAAAAACAGACCACTGTGGAGTGCTCTGCTGTGGCGATGGCGTATATATAGGCAACTCATTTGTCCCGGTTCGTGGCTGGAACCGGGACTAAATCTCCCCCTTCTATCCCGGTTCGTGGTTGGAACAGGGACCAATGGCTGTGGGCCAGAAGCGAGGCCCATTGGTCCTGGTTCGTGCCTAGAATCGGGACAAATGGGTCCACACGAACCGGGACCAATGCCCACGAGGCCCCGGCCGACCCCCTGGGCTCACTAACCGGGACGAATGCCCCCCATGGGTCCCGGTTCGTGTAGAACCGGGACTAATGGGCTGGCCAGGCCCGAACCAAAGCCCTGTTTTCTACTAGTGAAATCTTCTATGGTCATACACACCAATGAAAATGGTTTGTTGGATATCGATCGTAGTGATACACATATTCATAATATTGAAGCCAAAAGATGCAAAGTTAATAATGATAGTGCAACTTATTTGTGGCACTGCCGTTTAGGTCATATTGGTGTAAAGCGCATGAAGAAACTCCATGCTGATGGGATTTTGGAATGACTTGATTATGAATCACTTGATGCTTGCGAACCATGCCTTATGGGCAAGATGACTAAAACTCTGTTCTCCGGAACAATGGAGCGAACAACTGACTTATTGGAAATAATACATACTGATGTATGTGATCTGATGAGTGTTGAGGCTCGCGGAGGGTATCGTTATTTTCTGACCTTCACAGATGATTTGAGCAGATATGGGTATATCTACTTGATGAAACATAAGTCTGAAACATTTGAAAAGTACATATAATTTCAGAGTGAAGTGGAAAATCATTGTAACAAGAAAATAAACTTTCTACGATCTGATCGTGGAGGAGAATATTTGAGTTACGAGTTTGGTCTTCATTTGAAACAATGTGGAATAGTTTTGCAACTCACGCCACCCGGAACACCACAACGTAATGGTGTGTTCGAACGTCGTAATCGTACTTTATTAGATATGGTGCAATCTATGATGTCTTTTACCAATTTAGCACTATCATTTTGGGGTTATGCATTAGAGACAGCTGCATTCATGTTAAATAGGGCACCATCTAAATCCGTTCAGACGACACCTTATGAACTGTGGTTTGGCAAGAGACCAAAGTTGTCGTTTCTTAAAGTTTGGGGCTGCGATGCTTATGTGAAAAAGTTTCATCCTGATAAGCTCAAACCCAAACCGGAGAAATGTGTCTTTATAGGACACCCAAAGGAGACAGTTGGGTACACCTTCTATCACAGATCCGAAGGCAAGACATTCGTTGCTTATAATGGATACTTTCTAGAGAAGGAGTTTCTCTCGAAAGAAGTGACACTAGTAGGAGAAGGGGCTTTTACCCCGGTTCATAAGGGCCTTTAGTCCCGGTTCTGGAACCGGGACTAAAGGGTCATTACTAATGCCCTAGCCCTTTAGTCCCGGTTCTTACACGAACCGGGACTAAAGGCCGTCCACGTGGCCGGTGTGGGGAGCCCAGGCAGGAGGGCCTTTGGTCCCGGTTGCTGCCACCAACCGGGACCAATAGGCATCCACGCGTCAGCCCCTAGCAGGAGCTGAGGTTTTTGTTTTTTTTAAAGGGGGTGGTTTAGGGGTTTTGGGGGGTTAATTTAGGTGTTTCATATATTGTGTTAGCTAGCTAATTAATAGAGAGAAGTGTCCTCTCTTATCTCCGTGCTTGGTCGACGCTACGTACTATATACGTATGGAGAGGAGTAGACACGCTAGCTAGTAATCAAATGAAGGAAACAGAAGATCGTCATGAACATATGCAGACAGAGAGAAGTGATATCGACCACCTCTCCTTCTCCGAGATATTGGTCGAACAACAAGTTCTCGTATATCTATCCGACACTACCGGCTACATATATACAATAATTATCTCTTACAATACAATCTCCTAATTATATTGTAGGAACACAGGGTCCACATAGTATTCTTCGTTTTCAGCGATCACGTGGTCAAGGAAGAATGCCGCCAATTCCTCTTGAATTCCTCGCATACGATCTTCTGCTAGGAGTTGATCCCGCTTCCGAAAAATCTAATTTGAAGAAGGGGGTCAATACATATATATATGAATAAATGAAACTCAACACAAATGATGGTAATAAAATAAAATTGTGAATATTATTGCTTACGCACTTCATATTGTTCTTCAGTGTAGCCCCGCTCACAGGTATGGTAGCGGATGGACTCGCAAACGTAGTATCCACAGTAATTATTCCCGGGTTGCTGCCACAACCACTTTACAAGAAATAGAGGTCAATCAAACTGATAAGCAAGCATGCTAAATGGTATTGATCAAACTAGCGCTTGAATCACTAGGAGATGCGCAGAACATGCTACTATAGTAGTTACTTTCGGGTGTCTAAATTGCAGCTGGTTCAGCAGTCCCGGGGCTTTTGAGGTGAATTTTCTCCAAACCCTGCCAGACAAAGAAAACAATTACTTGATATCAGGAAATGAACAAAGTTGCTGATATGGTGGATAATTATCGATTTAACTTACTTCTCGAGCATTTGAGTCATGTTCACATAGTCCTGGGGATCTTTTCGTCTCGAGTCTAAGACGGTTACTACTCCCGGCTCAAGCTTAATCTCTAGGAGAATATAGTGGAAGCTGCGCGTGCATGCATAAGTCATTAATTACATTACCATAACCTGGACTAATAAAGGAAACCGAATATGCAGAAGACAGTAACACTCACTTGAAGTTGTAAGGAAAGAGTATTATATCTTTGTTTTGATTTAATACCAACGATTGTAGCAAGTTGGCCTCGGCTTCTTTGGGATGTTTTTCAACCGTATATGCATCTATGAGATTTGTGTTGATGAACCCAATATCACCGATTTGTCTGTTCTTCAATTCGGCGATCTTCAATCTGCATAATATAGTGAGGATAAGTATAAATACATGCAATGAAAGAGCTGACCTATATAGAGAGACTTAATGACAGAAGTAGTACTACTTACAGACAGTAGCAAGTGATCGTTGTTTTATCGAGGGACTTTTGATTGTAAAACTAGAAGAAATCCTCAAATGGAACATTCAGTAGTTCAATTCCAACGAGGTCATGCTCCGGTTTAACTCTCAGTGTCAAAGTATCCATCCCATCAGACTCTCTGCAGGTTTTCATGTACCAATCATGTAGTCTTCGCATCATCGTTGTTAGAGATCTTTCATCTTTGATGAGAGGCATCCCGTAATGGTATTTGTGTTCGTCCACCTCCATGGTTTCATATTGTACATCGTCGGGCAGGTAATCTCCAAGATTGCTATAACCGGCCACCATCCTCGGATCATTAGCGACAATGTCTTTTGACACCTTGAGCGGGGGGCACGATTGGTTCGCTTGTTCGCCGAGCTGGGCAATTTTTTAATGTTTCATAAATTTTATAATGTTTCATAAATACTTTGTTAAATTTTAGTTTCATAAATTTTATAATGTTTCATAAATACTTTGTTAATGTTTTGAACAGTTCATTTTGTACACTTTTTATTTTGATAGATGTAAGGAGGCAGAAAAGTTCTCTTTTAGTCATCTTCAGATGTATAGTTTTAGCTTGTGATGCTATTTCGAGATAAACCTGCATAACTGTGCTCACAGGCAACTGAAATGTCATCCCACAATGTTGTTTTATCTGAACCAACCTTATGATATCGAAGTGAGTGCTTATCAGCATGAGCAACTGAAATTGTTCTTTAGTGCAGTCAATGGCTCCAGCACTCTTAGATCCTCAGTATCACGGTTGTGCTAGATGACTGACTGAAACTTAGTTTCAGGTGATTGTATTGTTTCTCCTCGCTACCAACACCCCAAGTTTCTTTCTTTTCCTTAGTAGTTTGTTATACTGATAGAGTGGAGAGGAGCGTTTTGGTGGCCGCGCACCATGGAGGCCGAAACCGCGTGCAATAGCACTGTGATGTGTGCTGCTTAGTTTCCATTTTCTTATACGCGCTCCATTAACTGCAAATACATCAGTGCCATGGCCTCCAGTGCTGTGTTTATACACGGGCCTACAGCCCGGTGGTATTTGTATGCACATGTGTACCAACTGGGCTAGTCTCGCACAGGTAGGCGCGGGCTGGTGGGTAGTTAATAATCTTTATGGATGGGCCCATGGCCATCTGTTAGCTTGCAATTAATTCGACTGTTCGACATAGTGAGCAAGTTTCCCTGCCTCACCAGACCATTCATCCCTTTGAGGCGGCAGCTGGGCGTGCGACGGTTCGCCATGGATGTGCTCGAGTTCTTCTCCGAGGAAGACGAATCAGGGTAAACTCTTGCATGATCTTTCCCTATATGGTCTTGTTCTATTGCTATGAGCAAGTTATGGCTGTAGCGCTTGTTGCATGTGCTAGCTAGTGTTGTCGGATATTCCTGTGATTCGTTGCAGTTTCATTCCTAGGACCGTTGCCAGGTAGTTGTTGGGAGGAGATGTGTCTACTGTCCAATCTGTGGTTGCTTCAATCGATGAAGCTCGCGCGGACTGCGAAGACCTGATTTCCACTGATCCCACATTTGTTCACTGTGATGGAGAGCAGCGCAGTTTCGGCCAGCGCGTTGAAGACACAATGTTGGTAGAAGAGGGGGCTGGTTCATACGGCGTTGCCAGCAAGGTTGTTGCCGATTGATATGATCTGGCTCATTAGGATGTCAACGATACACCGATCAGAGAAGATGGACATGCAGAGGGCGTGGTCTCCAACTTAAAAGGCTCCTGCTGGTCTCGAAGGTAATTAAACTCACAGATAATGAAAAAAACACTGCTCAGATGATAGATTATAGCTTGTTTGGAATTACTAGTTAGTTATCTCAAGTTGGTTTTTGGGTGTGTGTCTGGATTAATATTTTTAGCTAGTTATCGTGAGCTTTTTAGATACATCTATCTGAAACTTGTATGCAACAATGGGCTAAACTACAGGATTAGGATTGGCAAAGTGTCCGATGAGAGGGAAAGGAATCCAAGGCGAGTCTGAGCGCTCGAGGCTTCGATGCGTGCTTATGCAGACAAGAAAGCTAGTACTGTTGTTAATCCTGTACTTCGGGACAAGTTATTTTGTGTGCCAGGCAAATTAGCATATATATACTCGTGCTGAAAAAATTTGACACCCGCATGTTTTTTCGTTCTTGATAGGTGATGATCCAGCTTGGGCTGCAAGAGGTTCCTCCAAAATAGATACTGAAAAGATGACCAGGGATGCAAGGTATATACTACCAGCAGAGTTTCTGTGGTACCAGAAAGACCAAGGACCTCTCAAGTACTCATCACGGCAGCATAACAACCTTCATTTGTTGTGCCTGGAAATTGTGAAATTAGGCAACAGCAATGTGGATGCATATACTCTTGCTATGGAGCAAGTGAGAAATGTGAAAACAATACAGAAGCCTATTGCTGCTATACGTGATGGTATGAGTCTATCTGGCAGAAAAAGCCTATTGCCGCTGATGGTATGAGTCTATCTGACATAAAAATGGCAACTGATTCTGCAGGATCAGAGTTAGGGCATAAACAACATTTTGGTCGGGCAAATCCAGCATAGAGTGCCTCGCAATGTTCTGATAGTTTTGCAGCACCATCAAAGATAAGGACAGCTCGACGCCCTAGCACAAGTCGCGACAAAGCACCATATGGGCAACCAGCTAATAGGTCTAGGTTCTGTTCTATATGCAGAGGTCACAAGAGTACCACTTGTCCGCAACGAGGGGATCTTCCAAAGGCGCCGAGGAAGTCGCCTCGATGCTCCTGATGCAGATTATGAGCTCATAGGAAGAACACTTGCACCACCGCCCCAGCCAGACTTTCGAGACTGATTTTGTAACAGCTTGTGTCTGAAAGTTCACTTTGTTCACTTGGCAAAATCTACATTTATCGAGTTTGCACTATAATGCAGCTATGGGTGTGATTTGTTTTGCTTTTTGTGACGCTGTTGCCGAGTCCTTGGTTAACTGATATAATACGCTAAAATTATGGTGTTGATGTGAGTAGGTGATGTTTAGTTTAACTTTTTCAGTTTGGAAATCTTCCGGCCCTTGTTTCTGAATCATATTGTCATCAGATTCTTCTGAATCCAGAAAATACACTAAAAATGTGGCATTGCTGTGAGCAGCTGTCCCCTAGTTTAACACTTTGTGTTTGCAAAATATTTCCACTCCTTGTTTGTGAATCAGGCTGTCGTCATTGTTTTCTGAATATTGTGGCGTGCATTTGCGTAGACAAAATCGACATCTATTATTCGCATCTTCAGTTTGCACGCCAATTATTTTGCCACTAATGTTTGTCTCGGCGTGAGCTTCTCCGCAATCTGGGCACATGATGAGCGGGAGATGACCCCTGTCCCTGGATCGGACCGATGAAGAGGAAGATTTTTTTTTTTTGAATGTTCACCGGGGGGAGAGTTTCCTCCACCTGAATATATTGATCAGCAGGGCTAACAAACCCGAACGGTGACAAAGAATTCAGTTACAGAGGGAGGCAGGTCATTGATCACAAGTACACACACTAGAGAGAGAGGGCATGCAGCCAGGTTTCAGCATGCGATCTACGATCCTCAGGTTTGAGTTGGGAATGGCCGTGGCTGTTCTTGACAGGGTCTCTGTTATAAATAGAAGAACTGTCATTGGCAACGGAATGATTCTCCCAACGATCGACTAAAACGGCCCTTTGCTTTGCACAGGTAGGAACATGACGACCAAGTCAATCCCATGTACTTCCCTGTGATTCCTTCCCTTTGAACCGTGCGGGCCCTGCTGTCCCAATTTGTCTACATGAGCCGTCGTCTGTTTATTTATTGGCAATACAGGATACTAAAAAGGTTGCGGCGCTGAAATACGGAAGCGGGCTGACTGTGTGACGCTCATCAAGACAACAGCAGACGGCACAGATTTCGGCCTCCATGGTGCGCGGCCACCAAACGCCATTTTCGGATAGAGTGTGCCTAGGCAGTAAATGAACTCCTGCAAAACCAATTCCATATGAGTTTTTCTGGATTGAATTCCTTTATGTTCATGTGCCTCTGTCCGGCTGTTTATCCCAACCTGTAATGATGCTAAGTACACTGAAGTGTCTGCCTGCAGTCACATGTTTCAAATTTAGTTGAGATCAACATTATGCTATTCACCACCTTCCTGTGAGATACTAGTTACCCAAGTACCTTAAAACCTTTTTCCTTTTAAGCTTGTAAAACTCTTGAATTAGTATGCACAAATCGCGTGGAAAATCTTGTATGTTGTCTGAGGTTTTTGTCTTGTTTGTCCAGATTTGGTGGAGTCGTCATCAGATCAACTTTCTGATTCAAAGCGACAAGCGTGGGGTTGTGACAGATGTGAACACCTACCTTTCAGACAAGATGGTGCATGACCATGAATTTCACCTGGCAATAGTCATGTATATGTTGATCTTGTTTTCATGTTACTTCTTGCTTCAGTTACTGTGACATTGGATATGGCTGTTCCTGACCCAAGAAAGTGACGGTGAAATGACCAGTTTCAATCAACAGACAACTGTGGGTAAAGCTAACTGATCTATGTCTGCAATTCATATTTACTTTTCTTAACTGTACTAGATATGGCAATGAAACCTGGCAAGTGATGTCGGACAAAATGAAAAACCCTAGCGCAGCATGTAGTTGGACTCGGTTGTTTGTAATTGCTCTTCTCCACTGGGATGAGAGCAGCGCTAAGCTGGGAGGTCCATCCGTCCATCAACAGGGGGATCTGAACTGGACCGACTTACAGATCCTCTGATTGATTTGAAATTCTGTAAAGATGAATTTGAGAGGGCACCCAGTTTTGTGCATCATTTCTGTACTAAGATGGCTGACAGCAGCTTGTATGTTGGTTCTTACTACCAATACCTCCAGTTTCTTTCTTCTTTTTAAGCTAGAAGTTTGTTATACTGCTAGGTGCATATATACCAGGTAGTATATTACCAACATGGTGACTTTGTCTCTGTCTGGCTATGCATTCCAACTTATATACAAATTCCAATCTAAGCACACTGAAGCGAGTGTTTGTAGTTACATGTTCAATTTCGGTTGAGACCAATATTTACCAATATGACAATGGTACTCTGCTAGATTCTTCGCTGGTGCCTAAACTTCTATCTTGTCTGTTTAGATTCGTCGGAGCCGTACGTAATCACTCGGCGTTCTTAGTTCAAAGTGATTGTGATTTCAACAGCTAGGTGTTCTCGCAGACGTGATCTGCTTCCTTACAAGACAACTCGATCTACATTGATTCACCTGCTGGTGGTCATATCTATGTTTTGGTTAATTAAGTGTAACCATCAACGTGAATGTTCCCTGCCTAAGAATGTGACATTGATATTAAGAGTTCATACCAATTCACAGCTTTGGGGGCTGTTTGGATTGTGACTATCTTTGCCATATGTTGCCACATGATTTTAGCCACACTTGCCTTAGTTGAGTTGCTCAAATTGTTAGCCACACTTTGGCTTGCCTAAGGGAATCTTGCCACACTTTTTGTGTCTATGACATGTGGGGTTCATTGCTCATAAAAAAATTCTTGCCTTGCGTGTGGCTAGAACCAAACACCCACCTAACTTGGTCAAAGTTGCCTATGGTTATGTGTGGCAAAGTGTGGCAAGGTGTGGCTAGGAACCAAACGGCCCCGTGGTAAAAGCTAGCTGTTGTGTATTTTCAAGTCAAAGACTCTTTTCCTTAATTATTAGTCAGAGTTGCTAGAACAGGCGCATTCTGACTAGTGGCAAAACGGTCACAGCGGAATTGATCACCAGCGCAAGAACAATATGAGCAGCACCAATATGCAGCTGGAGGAACTAAGTTCTTTGTTGTTGCTGCTGTACAGTAGGGAACTAAGTTTGGATGACCATTAGAAGTCCTGATAACTTGTTCCTTGTGAAATCTTGATTATGCACAAACTGAGTGGTCATTTTCTCTGTTGTCTGATCTTTTGTCCCTTTTCTCCAGATTTAAGGGAGCTGCAATCAGATCAGCATTCTTGAGTTCATAGTCGTTTGTGATTTCAATAGCATGCATTTCACTCACATGTGATCGGCTATTTGCCTACAAGTGAGGGCACATGACAATCTACAGGGCTTCTTCACTTGCCAGTGATAATATCCATATTTTTATTCCTTTCATGCCACTTCTTGCTTCGATTAGTGCAAGCAGTGGTGTGGCGACAAGATTATCACAATGAAATTAAGAGTTTGTACCAAGCAACGGATGTGGTAAATGGTAAGGTCACCTGGTGTACTCCATATTTTTCAAGTCACTTAAAAAATAGAGTAATTACAATGTGTAAAATCTAACAAATGGCAGAGTGGTAGTAATGGAGCCATCTCTAGCAAAACTACTATATCCTATAATCTGAAACATATACATATGCCTAAGAGTTGAGTTGTTCGAGTAGTTACACTGAAGGTCCACGCGACAGGAATACGACAAATGAAGAATACACACATCAAAAGGTTCGTAAAGCTGTAGAGGAGTCTGGCAGAAATCCTGAATGCAACTCAATAATTTTAATTTTTGAGAATAAATGAAGCTCAATATTTTTGAATTTTGAGAATAAATTCAGCTCAATAAAAAAAGTTGAGTGAAAATTGCAGCTCAAGTTTGAAGTTTTTCTTCTGTTGTATAAGTTTTTTTTTTGGGAAAATTTGGGTTATATTTTTTTTTTGAGAAAAAGAAAAATTTGGGTTATAAGGTGGTAGTCTGTAGCAGGCGTGTAAACCGAGCTCGTTATTACTACCGTCAAAGGCCCATTCCAGCTGCCAACACCCACGCTCCTCCCAATTCCCCATCTCGTCGTGGGTTTCCCGGCGGCTCCTCCTCCGCCCTACCTCGCCGGCCATTCCCCTGGCGACCAGCTGCAAGGATATGCCGTCGCCTCCGACGGAGATCCCCGGCCACCTCCTGGTGGAGATCTTCCTCCGGCTGCCCACCGCGGAAGACCTCGCCCGCGCCTCCGCCGCCTGCGTCTCCTTCCGCCGACTCGCCACCGACGGCTCCTTCCTCTGCAGCTTCCGCCACCTCCACGCACCACCACTCCTCGGATTCCTCGACTACGGCAGGTTCCGTCCCGCTCTGCCGCCGCACCCATCCGCGCCCGCAGCCCGCGCGCTCGCCGTCGCCGCCGACTTCTACTTCTCCTTCATCGACTCCTACTGCCACTGGACCGTGCAGGACTCCCGTGACGGCCGCGTCCTCCTCGACCGCGACCTCCGACAACATGAGCAGCCCCTGGTTTTCAAAGATCTCGCGGTGTGCGACCCCTTGCACCGGCGGTACGTCCTGCTCCCCCGGTACCTCACGACATAGGCGCTTCGCTTGAGCACCCGTTCCCCATGGTAAGCGAGGCCCGGTGCAAGGCTTTCCTCGTTCCCCTCGGCGAGGAGGAGGCAGCGGCGGGAGAGACAACATTCAGAGTGATATTGATGGCACATTGCAAAACTAGTCTTGCTGCCTTCGTCTTCTCTTCGAGCACCGGTCAATGGCAAGCCGCTGCATCCAAGGGTTGCAGCGATTTGGCCCTTGGCAAGCATGACATGGCCGGCATGTCATGGGTCCACCTTTTTATTCTCAGGTGCCATTATGCTTACGGGTGCTTCTACTGGGACTGGGTGGAATTCGGGAGGAAAAAGTTACTCTTGCTTGACACCAGGAAGATGGAGTTCTCCATTGCTGACCTCCTGCCCGGAGAATGGAACAAGGAAGGTTTAGCTATTGTGGAGGCAGCGGAAGGCAGGCTTGGGATGCTTGGTTTCCATGGTGAAACTTCATCCAATCTCATCTATACTGTTGCACGAAACAAAGGCGAGAGTCCTAGCCAGTGGCAGGCCGAGAAGACAATCTTACTAGATTCTGTGTACAAATATCGTATAGGAGATGCAACACAGAGGTACTTGCTCTTGACAAGGATAGACGCCTCATCATCTCTAAATGATCGACTTACTGGATATTTCTCAATGGATGTCAAGACGTTGCAGATTCAGAGGGTTTATGAGAAACATCATTATCGTTTGCATGAGACATACCCATATATAAACTTCCCACCATCATTGCTGTCTTCAAGGAGAATATGAATTTGTAAAGTTTCTATTGCTTCCAACTTATCTCCTTCCTTCAAAATTACCACATGACTTGTCTATTGCTTCATGTTCGTTATGGCAATTGGTATTTCTTGTTTGATTTAGTAGTGTTTAATTTCTTATGCTCATGGGAAAACTAAGAGAGCTCGGGAACGTTATTGTGTTTCTTTTCTTGTTTGTTTCGATTGCCACTTTAAGAGAATGGGGTTAGTAAGAGAAATGATAGAAATGATCTTGTTCGCTAGTAGTAGCGTATGCATGAGTCCTGATGGAATCAGTAAAAACACTACATGATGGTAATTATTTTCGAATGGTTTTGATGGTCAAGATAAACATACACTAGTAGAAAAGGGGGCTTTTGTCCCGGTTGGTAAGGGCCTTTAGTCCCGGTTTTTGAACCGGGACTAAAGGGTCGTTACTAATGCCTCCCCCTTTAGTCCCGGTTCTTACACGAACCGGGACTAAAGGCCGTCCACGTGGACGCAGCCTGGAGCTCCACCTTTAGTCCCGGTTGGTGTTACCAACCGGGACTAAAGAAAATTTTATGATATTTTTTTTGAAAAAAAAATTTGCGAGTTTTTTTAAATTTTTTTTGATTTTCAAATTTCTAAATTATTTTAACCTCTAATCTCTAATCACCACCCCTCATCACTACTCAATTTATCCTCTAATCTCTAATCACCCCTCATCATTCCAAATCATCTAACTTCTCGGACGGTCACCCATCCTCTCACTACTCCAGC
Organism: Triticum aestivum; assembly: GCF_018294505.1. NCBI lineage: Eukaryota > Viridiplantae > Streptophyta > Magnoliopsida > Poales > Poaceae > Triticum > Triticum aestivum. The sequence goes on from NC_057814.1 coordinate 610,964,024, forward strand.
CTGAGCACACTTAACTTCCGGGTTCTATTCTTCCTCGTTTCCAAGTCTGCACTTGTTGTTTTCCTGACAATACTAAGATGTCAATTCTATTAACCCTCAGGAATTTAGCTTGAGCATGAAGTGACACATTTCACTGTTTGAGTTTGAAACTATTGTTTTAAAAAACAATAATTATTTAGTAACACTAATACTTCTGGAATAATTAGTTTGACCATTGTTTGACCATAGTTTACCAGATTTGACCAAAATTCAAGAAAACTGAAATAATTATTTAGTAACACTAATATTCTAGAATAATTAGTTTGACCATTGTTTGACCAAAGTTTGACCATAATTTGAAATTTTTTGAATTTTTTTGCCTCTCCAGATCTTAAAAGCCCCGTATCTTTTTTTGTTAGGTTTTTGAGGATTTTGAAAATGTTTAACGGGGTTCCCCCGGTTAAATTCGTATGTAACTTTTCGAGTAGATGATTTTCATATAAAAAACTTTTTCATCCGAGTTCGTATGCAAAGTTATGCCCATTTTAAGAAATTCCAGAGAGATTTTGCAATTAAAGTCAAAATTCATTTTTGTTAATTTTTCCCAACAACTAGACCACATATCACATGGGAAACTTATTTTTTTTTTGACATTTCCATCATTTTCTTTTGTTTTTTCTAAAACTGAAAAGGCGGTACACGGGGGGGGGGGGGGGGGTGGTAGAGTTGGAAAATGGGCCCTTTAGTACCGGTTCATGCCATGAACCGGTACTAATGCCTCAAAGCCCATTAGTACCAGTTGGTGGCACCAACCGGTACTAAAGGTTAGACCTTTAGTCCCGGTTGGTGTCACCAACCGGCCACGAACCGGGACTAAAGGGCCCAGGTGAACCGGGACTAATGCCTTAGCCGCACGAACCGGGACCAATGCTCACATTAGTCCCGGTTCGTGACTGAACCGGGACTAATGTGAAAATTGCCCTGTGACGAAAGCCATGTTTCGTACTAGTGATAGAAGAAACACAACTTTATATCCAGTTTACCTTGGATTGTTTCACCTCGAGAAAATTCATTCAAGTCAAAGACAGTTCATTTTGTACACTTTTTATTTTGATAGATGTAAGGAGGCAGAAAAGTTCTCTTTTAGTCATCTTCAGATGTATAGTTTTAGCTTGTGATGCTATTTCGAGATAAACCTGCATAACTGTGCTCACAAGCAACTGAAATGTCATCCCACAATGTTGTTTTATCTGAACCAACCTTATGAGATCGAAGTGAGTGCTTATCAGCATGAGCAACTGAAATTTTTCTTTAGTGCAGTCAATGGCTCCAGCACTCTTAGATCCTCAGTATCACGGTTGTGCTAGATGACTGACTGAAACTTAGTTTCAGGTGATTGTATTGTTTCTCCTCGCTACCAACACCCCAAGTTTCTTTCTTTTCCTTAGTAGTTTGTTATACTGATAGAGTGGAGAGGAGCGTTTTGGTGGCCGCGCACCATGGAGGCCGAAACCGCGTGCAATAGCACTGTGATGTGTGCTGCTTAGTTTCCATTTTCTTATACGCGCTCCATTAACTGCAAATACATCAGTGCCATGGCCTCCAGTGCTGTGTTTATACACGGGCCTACAGCCCGGTGGTATTTGTATGCACATGTGTACCAACTGGGCTAGTCTCGCACAGGTAGGCGCGGGCTGGTGGGTAGTTAATAATCTTTATGGATGGGCCCATGGCCATCTGTTAGCTTGCAATTAATTCGACTGTTCGACATAGTGAGCAAGTTTCCCTGCCTCACCAGACCATTCATCCCTTTGAGGCGGCAGCTGGGCGTGCGACGGTTCGCCATGGATGTGCTCGAGTTCTTCTCCGAGGAAGACGAATCAGGGTAAACTCTTGCATGATCTTTCCCTATATGGTCTTGTTCTATTGCTATGAGCAAGTTATGGCTGTAGCGCTTGTTGCATGTGCTAGCTAGTGTTGTCGGATTTTCCTGTGATTCGTTGCAGTTTCATTCCTAGGACCGTTGCCAGGTAGTTGTTGGGAGGAGATGTGTCTACTGTCCAATCTGTGGTTGCTTCAATCGATGAAGCTCGCGCGGACTGCGAAGACCTGATTTCCACTGATCCCACATTTGTTCACTGTGATGGAGAGCAGCGCAGTTTCGGCCAGCGCGTTGAAGACACAATGTTGGTAGAAGAGGGGGCTGGTTCATACGGCGTTGCCAGCAAGGTTGTTGCCGATTGATATGATCTGGCTCATTAGGATGTCAACGATACACCGATCAGAGAAGATGGACATGCAGAGGGCGTGGTCTCCAACTTAAAAGGCTCCTGCTGGTCTCGAAGGTAATTAAACTCACAGATAATGAAAAAAAACACTGCTCAGATGATAGATTATAGCTTGTTTGGAATTACTAGTTAGTTATCTCAAGTTGGTTTTTGGGTGTGTGTCTGGATTAATATTTTTAGCTAGTTATCGTGAGCTTTTTAGATACATCTATCTGAAACTTGTATGCAACAATGGGCTAAACTACAGGATTAGGATTGGCAAAGTGTCCGATGAGAGGGAAAGGAATCCAAGGCGAGTCTGAGCGCTCGAGGCTTCGATGCGTGCTTATGCAGACAAGAAAGCTAGTACTGTTGTTAATCCTGTACTTCGGGACAAGTTATTTTGTGTGCCAGGCAAATTAGCATATATATACTCGTGCTGAAAAAATTTGACACCCGCATGTTTTTTTCGTTCTTGATAGGTGATGATCCAGCTTGGGCTGCAAGAGGTTCCTCCAAAATAGATACTGAAAAGATGACCAGGGATGCAAGGTATATACTACCAGCAGAGTTTCTGTGGTACCAGAAAGACCAAGGACCTCTCAAGTACTCATCACGGCAGCATAACAACCTTCATTTGTTGTGCCTGGAAATTGTGAAATTAGGCAACAGCAATGTGGATGCATATACTCTTGCTATGGAGCAAGTGAGAAATGTGAAAACAATACAGAAGCCTATTGCTGCTATACGTGATGGTATGAGTCTATCTGGCAGAAAAAGCCTATTGCCGCTGATGGTATGAGTCTATCTGACATAAAAATGGCAACTGATTCTGCAGGATCAGAGTTAGGGCATAAACAACATTTTGGTCGGGCAAATCCAGCATAGAGTGCCTCGCAATGTTCTGATAGTTTTGCAGCACCATCAAAGATAAGGACAGCTCGACGCCCTAGCACAAGTCGTGACAAAGCACCATATGGGCAACCAGCTAATAGGTCTAGGTTCTGTTCTATATGCAGAGGTCACAAGAGTACCACTTGTCCGCAACGAGGGGATCTTCCAAAGGCGCCGAGGAAGTCGCCTCGATGCTCCTGATGCAGATTATGAGCTCATAGGAAGAACACTTGCACCACCGCCCCAGCCAGACTTTCGAGACTGATTTTGTAACAGCTTGTGTCTGAAAGTTCACTTTGTTCACTTGGCAAAATCTACATTTATCGAGTTTGCACTATAATGCAGCTATGGGTGTGATTTGTTTTGCTTTTTGTGACGCTGTTGCCGAGTCCTTGGTTAACTGATATAATACGCTAAAATTATGGTGTTGATGTGAGTAGGTGATGTTTAGTTTAACTTTTTCAGTTTGGAAATCTTCCGGCCCTTGTTTCTGAATCATATTGTCATCAGATTCTTCTGAATCCAGAAAATACACTAAAAATGTGGCATTGCTGTGAGCAGCTGTCCCCTAGTTTAACACTTTGTGTTTGCAAAATATTTCCACTCCTTGTTTGTGAATCAGGCTGTCGTCATTGTTTTCTGAATATTGTGGCGTGCATTTGCGTAGACAAAATCGACATCTATTATTCGCATCTTCAGTTTGCACGCCAATTATTTTGCCACTAATGTTTGTCTCGGCGTGAGCTTCTCCGCAATCTGGGCACATGATGAGCGGGAGATGACCCCTGTCCCTGGATCGGACCGATGAAGAGGAAGATTTTTTTTTTTTGAATGTTCACCGGGGGGAGAGTTTCCTCCACCTGAATATATTGATCAGCAGGGCTAACAAACCCGAACGGTGACAAAGAATTCAGTTACAGAGGGAGGCAGGTCATTGATCACAAGTACACACACTAGAGAGAGAGGGCATGCAGCCAGGTTTCAGCATGCGATCTACGATCCTCAGGTTTGAGTTGGGAATGGCCGTGGCTGTTCTTGACAGGGTCTCTGTTATAAATAGAAGAACTGTCATTGGCAACGGAATGATTCTCCCAACGATCGACTAAAACGGCCCTTTGCTTTGCACAGGTAGGAACATGACGACCAAGTCAATCCCATGTACTTCCCTGTGATTCCTTCCCTTTGAACCGTGCGGGCCCTGCTGTCCCAATTTGTCTACATGAGCCGTCGTCTGTTTATTTATTGGCAATACAGGATACTAAAAAGGTTGCGGCGCTGAAATACGGAAGCGGGCTGACTGTGTGACGCTCATCAAGACAACAGCAGACGGCACAGATTTCGGCCTCCATGGTGCGCGGCCACCAAACGCCATTTTCGGATAGAGTGTGCCTAGGCAGTAAATGAACTCCTGCAAAACCAATTCCGTATGAGTTTTTCTGGATTGAATTCCTTTATGTTCATGTGCCTCTGTCCGGCTGTTTATCCCAACCTGTAATGATGCTAAGTACACTGAAGTGTCTGCCTGCAGTCACATGTTTCAAATTTAGTTGAGATCAATATTATGCTATTCACCACCTTCCTGTGAGATACTAGTTACCCAAGTACCTTAAAACCTTTTTCCTTTTAAGCTTGTAAAACTCTTGAATTAGTATGCACAAATCGCGTGGAAAATCTTGTATGTTGTCTGAGGTTTTTGTCTTGTTTGTCCATATTTGGTGGAGTCGTCATCAGATCAACTTTCTGATTCAAAGCGACAAGCGTGGGGTTGTGACAGATGTGAACACCTACCTTTCAGACAAGATGGTGCATGACCATGAATTTCACCTGGCAATAGTCATGTATATGTTGATCTTGTTTTCATGTTACTTCTTGCTTCAGTTACTGTGACATTGGATATGGCTGTTCCTGACCCAAGAAAGTGACGGTGAAATGACCAGTTTCAATCAACAGACAACTGTGGGTAAAGCTAACTGATCTATGTCTGCAATTCATATTTACTTTTCTTAACTGTACTAGATATGGCAATGAAACCTGGCAAGTGATGTCGGACAAAATGAAAAACCCTAGCGCAGCATGTAGTTGGACTCGGTTGTTTGTTATTGCTCTTCTCCACTGGGATGAGAGCAGCGCTAAGCTGGGAGGTCCATCCGTCCATCAACAGGGGGATCTGAACTGGACCGACTTACAGATCCTCTGATTGATACAGTTTCTTCTCTCATTACTGGCGGATGCCTCAAGCACACAACTGTTGTAGATGAACGCAAGATCTTCCATTTTGCAAGCAAATGGTAGCCATGAAACAAAAGTACAAGGACCGTGTATTAGCAATTATTATGTGGACACCCTGTTTTATACTCCCTCCGTCCCATAATACAAGAGCGTTTTTGACAGTGTCAAAAACACTCTTGTATTATGGGATGGAGGGAGTAGTTATTTCTTCTTTGTGACTCACTTTGTACTAGGATGGTAGACGGCACCCAATTATGAGTCATGACTGTGTTGGTTGTCGCTACCAATACACCCAGTTTCTTTCCCTGTTTTTTTTTTCAGTTCAAGTTTGTTTGTTATACTGCCAGGTGCCTAGGTAATATTCCTGGAACATGAATGTACCAATTCTTCGTGGCCAAGTTTTTCATGACTCAGTTTCCTTATGTTGACGTGCCTCTTTCTCTGTCTGGCTATGTATTCCAACCTGTGTGGCAGTATTACCAATGAGATACTACACGAGCGCCTATAATTTGTTTGTTTTATAGCTCGCAAGATCTCGAATATGTCTACAAGTTGGACCCAAGTTTCTTCTCTGGTGTCTAAACTTGTGTCTTTTTGTTTGTCCAGATTCAGTGGAGTCGCCATGAGATCAGCTTTCAGAGTTGAAAGTGGTCGCTCCTTCGATAGCGTGGACTTGTCACAGATGTGATCACCTTTCTGACAAGATATCGTGTGAGGTGATGATCTATAGAATTTCACTTGGCAGCGGTTAGAAGTCTATGGCATTCTTGTTTTCATGCTACAGGTCACATCCTTCTTTTAAACATTTTTTAAACGAAATTGATCAAGGTAAACCAAAGTTAGAAAAGCAAATACTCTGGCACTGTCCACTTGAAGCCTTGGACTCCGGCAAGGCAGTGTTGCATCATTCCTCCAAGACCAAAGGATTTATACCAATCGTGTTTGCAGGCCTAAGCGGACACATCAAAACTTGTGTCTGCCCAAACCACAGCGTGTGCAGAACAGAGAACAGGCCGCCGTGTGACACCACTTTCCCTGAATGCCCAACCAGTAGAAAAAAAATATATGCAATCACTAATTACAATGCACGTTGATTGCAACCACTAAAGCCTTTTAGCATTCTACTACTGAAAATGAATGGAAGCCTCAATGTCAGGAGCAGGTCCCCCGGTTAGCTTCCCACAATCTGGCAACCATGCTGTGTTACAAACAATTTGGTGAGCGATGTTACAAACAACAGGAAAGGAGCAAATTCAGTGTTCACCAAATCAAACAGTTTGGAGTTCATCATGGACACGCCAATGTTACAAATCATACATATGAAGCAAATCATATCTGGTGTTCCATCGTTCCACGTTATTACATCCATATACAGTAAACAACTCATAAATCCACTGTTCGTGACGGCATGGAGACGTGGCATTTTGCAGTGCCCGTAGTTTATGAGAGTATGAGCGCAGCACCACTTCACGCATAAACATGCAAGATTCAACAAACCAAAGTAGATAAAATCCAACGAAGAGGCTACGCATTTAGAGAGCATGCAGATTTAGCAAGAGTCTGACGGCTTCATCTCCTGTCCTCAGCCAAAGGGCACGCGGCTGACAGTTACCAACTCAATCAGAAAAATACCAGCAACCATCAGAAAAATACCAGCAACCTTAACGGCTAACATTTGCAGTAACATTTATTGAACACAAAAAATGGAAGATGAAGACATCAAAAGAATCTAACTACATACCTTCCGTATGGACCTTTTTCACTATAGAATTTAATTGTTTTCTTTGGAATGTGCTCAATCTTCTGCCAGTTTGGATCATCAGTCGTTACACAAGATTGTATGAACTCGTCACTGCAGTAACAGACTGCAATCTCCTCAAGAGACTTGGGCACTGTTGGAAGCGACCGCATATTGTTGCATGCCTTTATGATCAGCGTCTTGAGTGATGTGAGTTGCTCCACTGTGGAAGTTGAGTTCAGATGTTAGGGATTGTAAGAGATCTTATATTGTATATATGTAGCCAGTAGCGTCGGATAGATATACGAAAACTTGTTGTTCGACCAATCTCTCAGAGAAGGAGAGGTCGATCACTTCTCTCTGTATATGTTCATGACGATCTTCTGTACTTAATTGTTTCCTTCATTTGCTTATATTACTAGCTAGCTAGCGTGTCGAGTCCTCTCTATACGTATAGTACGTAGTGTCGACCAAGCACGGAGATAAGAGAGGACACTTCTCTCTATTAGCTAGCTAACACAATATATGAAACCCTAAATTAACCCTACAAAAACCCCAAAATCCCCAAACCCCCCTCCATTTCAGAAAAAAAAACCCCAGCCCCTGAACTGCTGACGCGTGGAAGCCTTTTGGTCCCGGTTGGTGGCACCAACTGGGACATAAGGCCCTCCTGCCTGGGCAAGCCGCAGCGGCCACGTGGAGCCCCATCTGTCCTGGTTCGTGGGCGAACCGGGACTAAAGGTGTTGGGCTTTAGTACGGACACTTTAGTCTCGGTTCGGCAACCGGGACAAATCTCACCTGGAGGGGGAGGCACTTCACCTCCACTGCCGCCTGTGGCGCTACAGATCTCACCTGAAAGGGGCACTTCGCTGCCGCCGCCGCCCAAGCGCGATTAGGATGAGGAGGCGCTGAGAGAGAGAAGTCGAAACAAAGGAGGAGGGCGTCGAGTGAAGGGAGAGATGTTGTTTCCTCGTGACTTTTCAATGGGCTTCCTGCGAGAACGAGCCGAATTAACCACATGACTGCAATTTTGCTCGGCTGCCCCGGCCCGTTAGCGATCCTATTAGCAAACGGATCTAGATTAGGCCTGATTCACAGTTAACTAGATCAGTGATGGCGCGCGTTGCTGCGCCCATCAATTATATCAATATAATGGTAGGAATTTCAATAATATATATGATTCCACAAAACATACTAAACTTTTAGGATAAACAAAGTGAAACATATATATCTACAAATGTAAGTTCAGTCATAGAATGTGTTCACACACTCTTACATTTTGATAAAAGAATAATATAAATATTTGTAAAAACCTCTGTAGTATTAATTATATATAACATACCGAATGGTACAATATGTAAACTGTAATGGTTGGTTCATAATAAACTGACAACATACAGGACATAACAATATGGCCAAAGAAATAGATAGTACAAAAGGCAACTACTCTACTCATTCCCTTAAAAATGGGAATACATTGAAAACGGCACTGATATACAACTTTATATTGAGTTAGGCATGAGTCGACTTAGAAAGCTCAAAGGAGTTGGCAATCACACCTGATAAACAACACCGCATCTTTTCAAATCTGTCGCGGTATGAGAATGTAAGGAGTTAGGTTAATGAGGGCATGCCAAAATATTATCTGTGTTAGTAGGCCGTTCCCTAGGAGCAAACAACTATATAAGACCAAGAAAGATCTTGTATGCAATTAGCATAGAACATTGACTGAATGCCAATATTTGCAATAGCTAAGACACCTAATAAAATTTGAAGAATATTTTTTTTTCTAATTTTGAGCTGTAGCTGCAAACGAATGGTACCAGGTAAAAGCAATGGCGTAATCCATCTTTCCCATTGAAAAGGTGAGAAAAATTCGAAAGCCGATGGTTATAATTTTCTCTCCAAATGCTAGCAGGTCGTGGACGAATCTAAGAGACAATTAACATCATTCCAGATTTAGTATAGTTAATGATGAGACAACATATCTGGTAACGGAAAAATGTGTCATTTCGCATGATCGGATAATACTATCATACAGAAATGATGTTGATATCCTAGCGAGACCACAAATCAAAATTTCGAGACCAGTTTAGTACTCACAAAGAAACAAATGTCTGGAGGCGATAAAAAGGTCTCTTGCAAATGGGATTATCTTGTGAAATCAATCTTTGAGGAAACAAATGATAGATAAACAGAGAGCTTAAATTTGAATTCACTGATAGCATATGAAGGTTCTATCCAAGGTACCATCAACAGAAAAATAGTAGACAAGGTAGAATCATATCAAGGTCATTCAGATAGTTCCACCAAAATATATTTTTTGCAGTATTTTTTGCGGAAACCGCGCTGCTGATATAAACATAGCAGTAGCGCGCTAGTGAAAAACAATGCTACTACTAATATTGCCACGACGTAGCCGCCGGACTAGGAATAGTAGTAGCGCATGTTATGTATATGCGCTACTGCTACGTGAATTTAGTTGTAGCGCGTTATCCTAACACGCGAACACGCGCTACTGCTACACATGACCTATCTCCTCTAACCGGCGCCCCCACCCTCTCTCCACTCCCCCCCCCCCCCCCCCGCACCCCGGCCCCCGTCGTCCGCCGCCGCCGCCGCTCCTGCCGCCCTCGTCGTCCGCCGCCGCCGACGTCCTGCACCTCCTCCACTGAGGTAGCCCCTCCTTCTCTCCTCCCTCCTTCCTCCTCCTCCTCTCTCCTCCCTCCTCCCTACCGCGCCCCTCCCTCCTCCTCCAGCCGCCCCCTCCTCCCGCCTCCCTCCTCCTCCGGCCAAGCCCTCCGCCGGCAGCCCTCCTCCCCCTCCTCCTCTCTCCTCCCTCCCCCTCCTCCTCCTCCGCCCTGCCCCCTCCTCCTCCTCCGCCCTGCCCCCTCCTCCCGTCCACCCTCCTCCTCTCTCCTCCTCCGGCCCGCCCCTCCTCCCTCCTCCCCCTCCTCCTCCCACCCCCGCCTCCCTTCTCCTCCCTCCCAAATATTTAAAATTTATTACTGTTCTTAGTTGAATTAGTAAGTGCTTAGTTGAATTACTAAGAAAATTAATTATTTTTATTTATAGTAAGTGCTTAGTTGAAGTTGTTGAATTAATATAACTAGTTTATTTTTAGTAAGAAAATTTAGGTATATGAGATTTGATGATCTAATTAAAATTTTACTATAGAACTAGTTTATATTTAGTAAGAAAATTAATAAAACTAGTTTATTTTTGGTAAGTGCTTAGTTGAATTAGTTGAACTAATAGAACTAGTTGAATTTATGTCATTATCACTTTGTCATCAAAGAATGCTATATGAGATTTGATGATCTAATTAAAATTTTACTCGGTGGAATATGCAGGCTTAGTCGTGTCTCCTTGGAGTGATCGCCATCCGAGCTACCTCCACTTCGTCTACACCCGAGTCGGTGAGCTAAAAGTCCACCTCCTCCTTCTCCACCTTCCTCTACATCTGAACTAGGGTATTTAGTTATGCTTCTTAATCAAATGAAATGTTCAGATTATAAGATATATTGAAATGTTTCTGTCAATATTGAACCATTGAAATGCAATGAGCACCAGTTGATGCTCATGTGCGAAGTGTTCATTCATTTCCGAGTGACCTATTTTTTGTCGGAGTGTTGATTCATTTCCGTTCCGGCAAATTTCAGGCTCTCGATATGTCCTATTTTAGCAAAGGTCATGCCGGATATTTTCGTGAATTAAGCATGACTTGTGCTAGAATATGTAGGAAATATCGAGTGCCCCGGATTTGCTAGAAAGAGAATTAAACGACATTTCGAATTGACTTTAAGTCTGTCGGGGCTCCATACACGACTGCCCAAAAATCAGTGAGGGAGAGTCTCCACCATATATGAGACAAGAATGCCGACTGTTGTTGTGGGGGTCGCTTTTCCTTTTTATCCTTGTGCTAGACCTTTGTTATGCACTAGGGGAGGAAGGAGTAGCGACCATCATCGACTGTCGAAAAATCAGTGAGGGAGTGTCCACCATATATGAGAGAAGAAGAATGGCAACTATTGTCGTGGGGGTCGCTTCTCCTTCTTTTCCTTGTGCTAGATATTTGTAATGCACTAGGGAAAGGAGGAGTAGCGATCATCACCAACGGTCGCAATATCAGAGAGGGAGTTCCCACCATATACGTGAGATGAGAGTTTAGGAAGGAAGACTCGACAGACCTAAAGTAAACCCTGTCACATCCCTAGCTTCTGGTTCTGCCTGGTGTTGCATAGTATTTGCATCATGTTTAATTTCTCAGAAGCTTGAAATGGGGATGGCAGAAACCCCCAGCACCACTTAATCCAACTAGGGTTTACTAACTTTTTCAATGAACCTGAAATGCCCTTCTAACATGTTCATCATCTTTGCCTTGGTCTATAACCACTGTCAAAAATGATTCACATTTTTCTAGGACAACTTGGGTCACTGAATTAAATCATATGGTATTTGCATTTGGGCATTTAAATTCTATTAAATATTTGAAATGCCCAATTAATCGCAAACTGAAATGTTTACTGTTGGAAATATTCTAAACAGTTGCCACAGTCAGTTGCATGATTTTTGATAGTGCCTAGCTATTTTTAATAAAGCCCTGAAGTTACAGAAAATAGAAAACTGAAACAAAAAGGAAAAGAGTGAGAGAAAGGAAACTAACCTGGGCTTACCTCACGTGGCCTGCTCCTGTAGCAGAGACCCAGCCCACCAGGCGGCCCAGCCCACCACCACCTCCTCCCCTGTCATCTTCCTCCTCTGCCAGGAGGACGAGCGTGTGCCCGACGCACGCACGCACGCGCCCCGGCCACCTCCTCCCTCCCAGCCTGCCTGGCTCCCACTCATCGCACCTAGACGATGCCAGCGCGACAGCCTGATGCCCTGGACCTCTCTCTCTCTCTCTCCCAAACGCTCTCCCCCTCCTTTGTTCTCCCCACCGAGCGCAGTCGTCGCCGCCGCTCGCTGCTGCCGCAGCCACCGCCTCCCACTCGCCCCTCTGACGTGTCCGTGAGCTCCGCGCCATCGCCCTCGTCACCCCCAGCGAGCCGTGCAAGCCGGGAAGCTCTGCCTCGTCCTCGGCGTCGTCTTCTTCACCCTCCGGCAACCGAGATCGCCATCGCCATTACATCGTCGTCCGTACCTCCCCGAGCTCGCCTTCGCTCCCCTGCATTCGCCGTGAGCCACTGATCCTTCTCCCCTCTCCGTTATCGCCCTCGTCCGTCGTAGCCACCGCACCTTTCTCGCCCGCATGCGCCGCCGCCTGTTCTCGCCGCCGACGTATCTCCGGCCACCTGCGGTCTGACCGTCCTGTCCAGCTTCCTCCCCGTACCGCGTAGAGCACATAGGTGCCCCGCACGAGCTACCCCGCCGGCCGTAGCATCGACCCCGAGCTCACCCGAGCTCCGGCGACCACCAAGGTCGACGCCGGTGACGACTCCGGCCATCCCAGGCCCAACCACAGCCACCAATCGACGCGGACGAGTGCCCCGTCACGTAGATGCCCTCCGCCGGCCATTTGGCCAACGGAGGAGGAATCCCGAGCCCATCCCGAGCCCCTCCGCTATCTCTAGCGTCGCCGGCGACGAGCCGCGGGTCAACTCCGGCGAGTTGACCCGGGGTTTGACCCCTGTTTGACCTCCCCAGGGTCGCTGACGTGTGGGCCCGACCCTGTTAACTTTTTGGTTAAGTTAATAACTAATTTTAGTTAAGCCACTGACTCACTGACATGTGGGCCCATGCCCTATTTAACTTAGGTTAGTATTTAACTTAACACTAATTAACTCTATTAATTGGTTGTTTCACTGACTAGTGGGTCCCACTGGTCAGGTTTGACCCGGACCGCACAGTTGACCTGCTGAGGCAACGCTGACACAATGCTGATGCAGTAATGGCTTTTTCTGGATTTATTATTATCCAGGACATTCCAGAAAATAGTGCTAACTTCTAAAAATCATAGAAATTAATCTGTAACCCCGAATGCAAAGATTTATATATGAAAAATGATCAGAAAAATCCAGTCTATCCATATGTAATGGTTTCATGCATTTTTAAATATCTTAACATTGCTGTTTAGTGCAAAACATGATAAGGCACTATTTAAATTCATAATTTGAGTTTGGGGTTGAACCTTTGGTTCAAAATGACTCAAACCCATCTGGTTGTAGTTGCATTAGACCAACACACTCATTTTGCCATGTCCTGATCATGCATCATATTGAGCATTGCATTGAATGTGTTCCTCCTTGTTTGCCGCTATTTGTCCCCTCTTAGTAGACGATGTTCCGACGATGTGTTCGATGACACCGATGAAGAGTTATATCATCTTCAGAAGTGCCAGGCAAGAAAAACCCCCTTGTTCATTCCGATACAATCCTACTCTCTCGCTCCTGCTCACTTTTTCTGCATTAGAACAACAACTATTCATCTATTACATGTTGCGGTAGTTGAACCCCTTTCCTCTGCATGACCTGTCATTGCCACAGTAAATAGATGAAACCCACTAGCATGAGCAGGAGTTGTTTGAGCCCTAATGTGCCTACTCATTCATGCTTGTTTGTCTTGCATGCTATTGCTTAGAGTTGAGTCAGGTCCGATTCATCGGGAATGAGTTGGAATGGTGATGGACATGTCCTACTGTGTGTGAGCTAAGTGTGTGAACATGATTTGGTAAAGGTAGCGGTGAGAGGCCATGTAGGAGTACATGGTGGGTTGTCTCATTGAAACCGCCCTCAGGAACTGAGTTCTGTGTTTGTGATCCATGAACAACTACTACCATGCGTTGGGCCCGAAACCAATGGACCCTCTCGACTTATTAACCGCCCTTGTCCTCTGTCCAGGAGTTGTAAGTAGTTTCTGTTGTTTGTAGTATGCTGAAGGCCGTGCGCAGTGCTGACTCGAGGGGTGGGCTGTGATGCGGTAGACACGTGGCCGGGTATGCCGGGCGCCCGTTTGGTGTCTTGGAACCCTGTACACATCGTTCGGGGCCGTGTGTGGAAACCTCTGCCGGACTCCCTGCGGATGGAACCTGAATAGGCGATAAACCTTGACTAGGGACTTGTGTGGTTAGTCAGGTCGTGGCCGATACCCTCGCTGGGCTTCCGCTTGAAGGTTGTCGAGTACATGTCGTGTAAATGGCGATAAGTGGTGAAAGCATGTATGAAGAAGTACACCCCTACAGGGTTAACATCATCTATTTGAATAGCCGCGTCCGCGGTAAAGGACCTCTCGGTTGCCTATGAAGTTCATAGACAAGTGAAACTGGATACTCTAAAATGCGCAAGATAAGCGTGAGTGCTATGGATGGCGTTCTCTTAGGGAGATGGGAGCGGATCCACATTGGAGTATTGATATGGTGAATGTGGACTTGTTGCGCCACCTCAAAAGAGTTGCTTGCAGTCATAGTTCAGGATAGTCACCGAGTCAAAGATGGCTTGCTGTAGTTAAACCCCACCATCCCTTTGTTGATAATGATGCATACGTAGATAGTTCTGATGTAAGTCTTGCTGGGTACATTTGTACTCACATTTTCTTAATTTTATGTTTTGTAGAGACTCCAGTCTCACTATTAGTTCCGCGGGGACTTCGACGTTTAGCTTGTTACCTCAGCTACGATCTTGTGCCCTCTGGAGGGTCTTGTAGATAGTCAGGCTTTCCAGCCCTTTTCATTTGTAGTTCTCTGTACTCAGCCATCTTATGCTTCCGTTGTTTGTATGCTCTGAATGTTGGGTCATGAGACCCATGTTTGTAATACTTGGCTCCTCGGAGCCTATTGAATAAATACTCTGAGTTGTAGAGTCATGTTGTGATGCCATGTTGTATTTGCACATATTGAGCATATTGTGTGTATGATTATTGAAATGGTTGGTATGTGTGGGATCCAACAACCTAGTTGTTTATTCTTGGTAGCCTCTCTTACCGGGAAATGTCTCCTAGTGCTTCCACTGAGCCATGGTAGCTTGCTACTGCTCCGGAACACTTAGGCTGGCCGGCATGTGTCCTTCTTCGTTCCTGTGTCTGTCCCTTCGGGGAAATGTCACACGTTGTTCCTTTAATTCCTTGTAGCTTGGTACGAATTGGGTTGATACATTGTTGATCGACACATTCGTTGCTGGGTCATGTATGCTTGTCCATGTAAGTTAGCACCACCTTGGGTTTGCGACTAGTCATGTCGGCCCATGTTCTTTGTCATATGGATGCTAGCGGCACTATAATATACATGAGCCAAAAGGCGCAAACGGTCCTAGGCTAGGTAAGGTGGCACCCGTGGGAATATTGTGCGGGAGGCCGCAAAGTGATATGATGTGTTACATGCTAGATCGGTGTGACTTAGGATCGGGGTCCTAACAGCTTTGGTATCAGAGCCTGACTGCCTGTAGGATCACCAAGCCAAACTGGTCAAAGTTGAGTAGAAATTCTTTAGTTATATAAGGGAATTGATTGTGGATGGGAACGTAAGGCTCTTTTTACACCTTTACCTTATGCCTTCTGATCCGAGTCATCCTTTTTTTCCAACGGGGTTAAGGAACCAGGCTTTCTCTTTTTTCTATGAGGATCACGTGTTACTAATCTGTAGACTTACAGCATTGATGGATTCAAGCCTCAGTTCAGTCTCTACTACCGCTGTGTGTTCATAGTTGGTCTCGGAACCTTGACATTATGATGGTCGAGTGGTTATGCCACCATTTTGCAGGATGTCTCAAATCTTTTCAAGCATTTACAGCCGTTATGCTATCCGAGTCATCCCAGGTTTTGAAATAGTCTAATGCATTTGCAAAATCCTTTCCCTATGTTCTTGATGTCCTTTGTGCCAGATTAACCACACTAATAAGTGTGTTGAGGTACTTCATTGCCCCAGTATATATGTTGGAGCTATTATTATGACCCTAGGTGTCTTAGAGGATCACCTAGTACTCTAGCCATGTTTTGTGTTCCCAGTGTGATGATTCTGGCCATTCTTCTCGAAAGCATCCCGTGATGCCATTTAGTTAGTAGTCATTCTATTCCTGGGTTCTTGAACCCGAGATTCACCTTACTTACCTCATGTTGATAGTGTTTGCTAGTTCCTTTAGGATATTAGTAACCTTTGCATTAGCCCTCGAGGTCTGTGGTATTTCCTTCATCCAAATACTATGAACTGCTTATGGCAGAAGTTCCTCGCTGAACCAAAAGATCACAACAAGAGTGCTCTCTATGAGTTCTCCATTCAATATTGTGAGTCTTCCAGTCCTACCTTCCTGCATGGGTTATCCGGAAAAAATGCTGAGCTTTGCTCGACATACTAATCTATGCATCCACAAGCCAAAAAATCATATGTTCTTTTGAGTTTTCCCTCTTTAGTTGTCTTCTGCCCTTCGTCTATCAATTGATAGTCAAGAGTATGCGTGCATTCGTTCATCGATGCCTATTACCCTTGTGGTCCATCAAGCCATTCTATTCCAGAATGAATAGGAGAAACGAACTCCAGTACCTTATCCATATCTAGGATTGGGTCAAAGCAGTCATGCTCCGCAGATCAAAATACTAATCCAGCTTTTGTTCCGTTCCACCTTGGAGTGTTACCCTCTTTACGTCGGGATTGTCATGAGAATTGCACCACCTCTTACGAATCCTTGATACAGTGATACTTCCATCATTGTTCATTCATCGGTTTTCGTGTTATTGTAACAGGAATGCCGCCAAGTGAATTGTGATGTGTGAAATCAATACTCCTAGCAACTCCATTGCTTGGTAGTTAAAGGACAATAATTTCATCCTTAGCGTGTTGGTTATTGAATCATCATTCTAAGACCGATTGTGCTACCTAGTCCTTATTTCTGGTGCACTTTCCGGTCAATGAGTTAGGATAGTGCCAATCCATGCTTATTTGATCATATCGTCTTGCCCTGAAAAGCAAGATTGCTCCCGAGCTTAGCAACACATCGGTGGTTCGTGATTTTCCGAATATCTTCTCGGGAGCATCACCAGGTTGTCACCTGACCGCTATGTTGAGCTCGTGATCAAGTTGGTTTCTTGTAAACCACCCATTCTCCAAGATTCTGTGTCGGGTACCCTTGAGCTAGTTGGTTGAGCTAAACGACAACTTGGAGAGTTGGAAGATAAAAGCTTGTTCGACTTAGTTCATTCCAAAGGGATATCTTTGTGTGTGTGTGTGTGTGTGTGTGTTGAAGAAAGATGATATCTTCATTGATTGATCCTCGTGGTCAATTGTTGGATCTATTGTCTTATTGAAACTTTGATTTGAGTGTGGGCTATCATCAACAGAACCAACGATGTTCGTAATGTTGGCTTACTCGTGGTTGACCCCTGGAGCATACACCATTATATCCTTGGTCTGATCAATGCTATCACCTTGTTCACATGATTGTGGAATTCCATTTATATGGAAACCTGGATTAATTGTTGTTGAGCCCATCGACAACATCCATGTCCTCCCCATGATTTGTTGTACATTAAGCTAGCGTTGGAAACTTTTATAAGCATTATCTCCATGTCCCGTGCATGAAGCATATGCCCGGATGGAAGAAGTGACTTCCTATAATTCACGTGCTTTTGATGCAAGTTGCCGCCGTGGATTCAAGAAGATCAATGTTGCTTCCTCTGGAATCATCCCAAATCGATCATGCATACGTGCGAAGTATTCCGTGGTTTGAAGACTTGCAACCTTCATTCTATATGTATCCCTAGCACACCAAGCCACTGACTGATTTGTTCAAGGAGAAGGAGTTCCTTCATAACAGCTAATCCGGACTTATATAAGGACTTTGATATCCTCGTTGATGGTTCCCCACCTGAACTCGGTAGTGTTTTATTATAAGACTACTATGTGGTCATGCTTGTCTGGGATAGCGTGTTCACATGTATGTAGCAGAACTAGCTCATGTTTTGGAGCTTGCTATCGCAGTTCATTCCCCGAGAATCTCGCAACGTCATCTCGTCGATTTTTGTTGCAAAATTTCATTTTTCTCTCTAGACTTGACGAGTCTGGAATATCCTAACACCAACCAGGTCTGAATCTCCAGCAGATATGATGGTTGGAGCGTTTCCCAGGATTCATAGGATTTACTCCAGAAGTAATTCCTTATGGATTCTTGAGCTCCCGAAGTCTGACCTTTTACTTGATGTTCTAGATATCAAAGTTACGCTACCACATCAAGGTGAACATTAGAAGCGGAGTGCTAAATGTCTCTCGTTCGATCATCCAGATTTCGTCTCCTTGGCCTCGCTAAGGTGAAATCTGAGAAGGTGTTATCTTTCTTTGCATCTGCATCCTCCACCAATATTCATCATGCTAGTATGTTGTGTTGCCGGGATCCTTGACACGGATGTTGGTAAAACCTTGGTGAATATGGAAATGCTCAAGTTCTTGAGAGCACGTGCAAGCACTAGGTGTTGTCGCCGGCACCAACTGGGATTGCTCCCAGTTTCTTCAATTATGCTATAACCATTCAAACAGTGGAATCACTCTCTACCGTTGAGCTTCTCCCCAGTTACTAGAATCATTCCCAGCATTTGCATTTTGTTCCCAGCTTGCACCGCCATTGTGCCATCCTACTATGGACTACCCTTCCCAGTAATTACTGGTCAGGATAATCTTCAAAGTGATCCTACCACGGGTTCCATCCATTTTCGATGATAAGCAAAAACATTCCTTGCGTTGTCTTCAACAAGGTAATCCACATCATCCATTCTAGTCTGTGTATGCCATTCCTTCGCACTCCGCCAAACGAGTGTTGGTGAATTGCCCTAGGCTGGTTTAGAGAGTTTCGATGATCCACGTGTCAAAAGAAATCCTTTTGCCACTTAAGGGATGATTCTACGAGTCACCCTCCTCCAAGATGTCTCGTTATGATATCATGTCAACTCAACTCCTCGCTACGTTGGCAACCGCTCACCACCCTTTTAAGTGTGAAATTGTTGTCTACCTAGTGAACCTTCGTCATCTGTTTCACTCCATCCCTTTGGATGTATGCTTCGTGTCTCAGCTCGAGATATGTTTCAATGTCTCACTCCGTGAGTTGATCCTGAGTTGTTCGATCTTCCAGAAGATCGATCCTTCTAGAGTTTTCCTTCTCCTCTCGTTGTCATGTTGGTTGGAGTTCTCAGAGCAGGACATCGGGACAAAGATGGTGATCGAATCAACGTACTTATGAAGTGCAATCTGGATCGTGAAGATTGTGTTAGTCTGCATCCCCCCTTCAGCTTACCCTACGCTTGAATCTCGAGACGAGATTGTTGTTTAGTGGGGGTGAGTTGTCACATCCCTAGCTTCTGGTTCTGCCTGGTGTTGCATAATGTTTGCATCATGTTTAAATTTCTATGAAGCTTGAAATGGGGATGGCAGAAACCCCCAACACCACTTAATCCAACTAGGGTTTACTAAAATATTTTTTCAATGAACCTGAAATGCCCTCTAAAATGTTCATCATCTTTGCCTTGGTCTAGAACCACTGTCAAAATGGTTCGCATTTTTCTAGGACAACTTGGTTCACTGAATTAAATCATATGGTATTTGCATTTGGGCATTTAAATTCTATTAAATATTTTAAATGCCCAAATAATTATGAACTGAAATGTTTACTGTTGGAAATATTCCAAACAGTTGCCACAGTGAGTTGCCTGATTTTTGATAGTGCCTAGCTATTTTTAATAAAGCCCTGAAGTTACAGAAAATAGAAAACTGAAAGAAAAAGGAAAAGAGTGAGAGAAAGGAAACTAACCTGGGCTTACCTCACGTGGCCTGCTCCTGTAGCAGAGACCCAACCCACCAGGCGGCCCAGCCCACCACCGCCTCCTCCCCTGTGATCTTCCTCCTCTGCCAGGAGGACGAGCGTGTGCTCGACGCACTCACGCACGTGCCCCGGCCACCTCCTCCCTCCCAGCCTGCCTGGCTCCCCCTCGTCGTGCCTAGATGATGCCAGCGCGACGCCCGGATGCCCTGGACCGCTCTCTCTCCCCCGAACGCTCTCCCCCTCCTCTGTTCTCCCCACCGAGCACAGTCGTCGCCGCCGCTCGCTGCTGCCGCAGCCACCGCCTCCCCCTCGCCCCACTAACATGTCCGTGAGCTCTGCGCCATCGTCCTCGTCACCCCCAGCAAGCCGTGCAAGCCGGGAAGCTCTGCCTCGTCCTCGGCGCCGTCTTCTTCACCCTCCGGCAACCAAGATCGCCATCGCTATTACGTGGTCGTCCGTACCTCCCCGAGCTTGCCGTTCTGTAACACCCCAAAAATTTAACTATGTTTTGTTTATTAAAATTTTGCCAGGAAATTAAATTTTCATTTTTTCTGGATTTATTTTTGATCTCAGAACCTCTCTTTTCTTCTAAGTTGTGGAGTTTTCACCCCAAGTAAAAAAAACTTTCCAATTATTATTGGACTTGTTTACCCTCTCAAATAAAACAATTCTTTTATCAGTGGGATTAGTTATATAATTATTTTTCCCTGAGCTTTATTTCTCTAAAATGGGTTTTCATAAGTTTTAGGGTCCCATTTGCACTGCAACCCTTTGATAAATTCATTTAAAAATCCCACCAAAATTTGGGGATGACATATGATGTCCTAAATCACTTTTATGCAAAAATATCCTTTAGTCATTTGGAGATTTTGAGCTTTACCCCTAGTTTTCAAATCTGGTCCAATTGCACTTTTGCACTACAACCTATTTAAATATTTCTTTAAAACTTCCACCAAAATTAGGGGATGTTAGTAGGAGTATATTATTCATCCTTGTGCAAAAACCCACTAATATTCTTTGAAAAATTTGAGCAAAACATCCTCTTTTGCTCTTTGGTCCAGTTTGGCTTTTTCTACAGCAACTCTAATTTTTGTTGCTCTAATGCCCATAATCTTTCTCCTGCTTATCAACCACCCTGCAAAACCCTTGAGTCCAGGAGAATGGAACTATTGGAGTATTTTTGGTCCACGAAACTATGCCTTTTACTTTCTGTCCAGAAATGGTTTTCCCAAAAACTTGCACTATCAAGTTTCTAGTCTTGACCAACTAACCTTGCCACCATCACCTACACCTAAAGAGACACTGGTCTGGAGCTTTTGGCCACCCCAAGAGTTGCCTAGATGCACCTGGCATTCTGTCAAACACCTTGAGTGCATGCATAGATTTGGCATGATCTTTTGTTTGCATTGTAAACTTGATCTTCTGACCCAACAAGCTTGTCCACTAAGCTCGTAGCTAACCCTAACCCAGGCCTGCTAATCCCCAGCCTCATCCTAATCCTCTAGCACGCCCTGGCATTGCGTCGAGCACGTAGCATGCGTGCGCTGGGCGTGCCCAGAGCACGCGTTTTGCACGTGCGTGCGCACGAGTCGCCGCGTCCCACTACCGCCCCTCCGCGCCCGTCCTGGCCCCTCCCCACTCACCGCCAGCACGCCCCGACCCTCCCTTGCCGCAGGGCCGCTCCTGGTACCCTACAGCGCCGCCGTCAGGTCGGCCATGGCAGCCCGCGGCCGGCCACAGTAGCCCCTGCCATGGACGGCGCTGCCCGAGCCACACGCGTGCGCCAGCTGCCCTCTGGAGCAGTCCGAACTCATCCACAAGCTCGTCTAAAAGCGCTCGTCGCCGCCACGTCCCCCTGCAGCAACAGAACGGCGGTTCGCCGGCGTTCTTATCCTCGGCCGCGGAACCGACCTAGCTACACTATAAATGGAAGCCCCCCCCCCCCGAGCTCGTCCGACCCTCAGGCAACCTCGTGCCATCCCCCTAGGGCCCCCACAGCCAGCAATCGATGGCGGGAGGCCATCTCCCCCATCTCCGTCCAGTACAGCCGCCGCCGCCCTCCGGTCCATTCAGTCGCAACCAGAACCCCTCCCGTCCATCCAATGCTCCCATTCTCTTCCCCTCGGTCTCGCGGAGCCACCTAGCACCTCAAACTCGACGGGGAGCCACCGTAGCCCAAAGCCCAAAATCTCCCGAAGCCACCGTCCGCCGCGAAGCTCGCCGCCGGCGACTCCCTCCATCCCCGCCACCTCCTCGACCACCGGGAGGACCGCCCTAGACTAGCGAATCCATCCCCGCCCTCAGAACCCCGCGAGGAGCCGCCAATCGCCGGCGACGATCGCCGGAGCCCCGCCTCTGTTCGGCCAGAGGAGGAAGGAGGCGGGGGCGACCGGTCAAACCTGACCAGTGGGCCCCCTGGACCCACTGTCAGTGACCACGGTCCGGTCCACGCTGGCGTAAGTGGAGGCGTAAATGCAAAGTAGTCTTCGACGTGTACTCATTTTGAAACGTTTTTCTTTTTCTATTTTATTTTAAAAACAGAAATTTGACTAAACTTTGACTGGCTATAACTTTTTAAATATAACTCCAAATGAATTGATTCTTTTTCATACCTTTCTCAAATTTTGTCTAGTTTATTTTCATATTTATTTTAAAAAAATTCAGACAACCGTTTTTACTGTTTTGAAACTATGTATTAATTCAAATTTTTAAAATAGGAATTTTGGAGAGGGAACGCACCCTACCTCTCCACAACTTGAAGGCAAGCATTCTGAACTCTGGCATATTATTTTTTTGTGTGTCGTTTGTATATGGTTACAACACGCCTTGTCTCGGAGTTTTCGTTATTTTATGTGATGATATGAACATGCTCATAAGTGCATATTGATGATTCCGTGCTACTGAAATTTGATACGTTGAGATAGTAATCACCCTCGTATGCTTTTCATGCATACCGGAAGGAAGCCGGGAAAGTCTCTGTCTTGGGTAGACACGAGCTTGTCCCTAGTTCCTCGTCGAGACGAGTGTGTCCGGTATGGCATGATGAGGTATGATGAGTGGTGATTCTATCTGTTAATTGAAATATATTTGTTATGCTAATCATACAGGGAATACTTGAACCTCCTGAGTCGGCCGTAGATCGAGTTTTGTTCCAGTAACCCCCATACTTGTTTCGTACTACCACTTGTCCCTGCCGCAGGTAGGATAAGGTTCAGTAAGTTGTCAACCCCTTCCTAGCACACACCATATAGAGAGGCCATGGTGGAAGATACCGGATGCATCCGGTAGGCATGCCACCTGGTCCGGGGGCATGGGTGTTTCCGGTTCGGACCGAGAGGGGGGCACCCCTTAGTAGCGCGCGGTATAAATTTGATCCCGTGCTAATCGAGGTTGTAGCCTCCCCACTTAGAGTTTTGCTTGACAGGTGTCGTGGGTGATTCCAGACACCGGTAAGTTAAGCTGGTGTGTGTGGGTCAGGTGCGTTTTCAATTAAAAGACCGTAAATGGAATTAGTCCCGACGGACTAAAGGAATCCGTTACTCGTGGGTAAAGAGTACACCCTCTGCAGAGATTAAATCTATTCGAATAGCCGTGTCCATGGTTAAGGACTACAGTCTGGGATGGGTCAAGTGTCGGTCTTCGGAGGAGAAACTGCTAAGCCAGAACATGGATTTTGACTTGTGATTTGTGATGATTATGATTATTACTATTATGGACCAACTCTTTATATTATTTGAATTATTGAGTATCCCTGGGATGGTTCTACCTCCTGGATATTCATGGTGGTTACTTTCTTTATAAGCCCTTTATGTGGTGTCGCTCAGACGCCCGACTGTGGCATGCTTGTTGATTGTTTACTTTATAAGCCCTTTATGTGGTGTCGCTCAGACGCCCGACTGTGGCATGCTTGTTGATTGTTTACTTTATAAGCCCTTTATGTGGTGTCGCTCAGACGCCCGACTGTGGCATGCTTGTTGATTGTTTACTTTATAAGCCCTTTATGTGGTGTCGCTCAGACGCTCGACTGTGGCATGCTTGTTGATTGTTTACTTTATAAGCCCTTTATGTGGTGTCGCTCAGACGCCCGACTGTGGCATGCTATTTATCTGTTTACTTTATAAGCCCTTTATGTGGTGTCGCACAGACGCCCGACTGTGGCATGTTTGTTACTTATTTTACCTATAAGCCCTTTATGTGGTGTCGCTCAGACGGCCGACTGAGGCATGCTTTATACTATTATCCTTTCGAGGCGTCGCTTCAGACACCCGATCGGTGCATTCTATTTCTATTCTCTGATTGCATAGGCATGTTTTATATGAACAACCTGCATGCGTGCATCATGGATTTTGTTTATTTCGTGACTGACATTGTGATCATAGAATATTTCAGAGCATGATTATCATTCATTGTATTATACCCGTGTTTATAATGTTTGCGAGTACATTCAAAAGTACTCACTGGCTTGTCCCTGGCTATTGTCTTGGCTAGATTTATTGCTTGGAGAGGAGCGTTGCGATGACAGCCCCGAAACCTAAGCAACGGTGATAGCAGCCTCGCGAAGATAGGAGTTATCCAGGTCAGCTTTTCCTGTGGGAAATTGAGTCCCATGGGCGCTGATGTTCTGCAAACCGCTTCCGCCATCAACCACTAGAAACCATTTGTTGTACTCATAGCCCACAATGGTCTTGTACTACATATTTTGTACTTTGCTTGGAATTTCTGTATCAAGTTGGTGCCTCATCAGCTAACAGTAATCCCGGGGCTGGTGAGCACAAGGGCCATTTTCTGGGAAATTAATATCCCGAAAACCGGTCCTGACACGTTCGCTCCCCTGCATTCGCCGTGAGCCACTCAACCTTCTCCCCCTCTCCGTTCTCACCCTCGTGCGCAGTAGCCACCGCACCTTACTCGCCCGCACGCGCCGCCACCTGTGCTCGCCGCCGACGTGTCTCCGGCCACCTGCGGTCCGGCCGTCGTGTCCAACTTCCTCCCCGCGCCGCGTAGAGCACGTAGTTGCCCCGCACAAGCTACCCCGCCAGCCGTAGCGTCGACCCCGAGCTCCGGCGACCGCCAAGGTCGACGCCGGTGACGACTCTGGCCATCCCAGGCCCAACCACAGCCACCACTCGATGCGGACGAGTGCCCGCGTCACGTAGATGCCCTCCGCCGGCCATTTGCCTACCGGAGAAGGAACCCTAGCCCCTCCGTCGTCTCTAGCGTCGCCGGCGACGAGCCGCGGGTCAACTCCGGCGAGTTGACCCTGGTTTGACCCCTGTTTGACCTCCCTAGGGTCGCTGACGTGTGGGCCCGGCCGTGTTAACTTTTTGGTTAAGTTAATAACTAATTTTAGTTAAGCCACTAACTCACTGACATGTGGGCCCAGGCCCTATTTAACTTAGGTTAGTATTTAACTTAACACTAAGTAACTCTATTAATTAGTTGTTTCATTGACTAGTGGGTCCCACTGGTCAGGTTTGAACCGGACCACACAGTTGACCTGCTGACGCAACGCTGACGCAACGCTGACGCAGTAATGGCTTTTTCTGAATTTATTCTTATTCAGGAAATTCCAGAAAAAAGTGCTAACTTCTACAAATCATAGAAATTAATCTGTAACCCCAAATGCAATGATTTATATATGAAAAATGATCAGAAAAATCCAATCTATCCATCTATACTGGTTTCATGCATGTTTAAATAAATTAGCCTTGCTGTTTAGTGCAAAACATGATAAGGCACTATTTAAATTCATAATTTGAGTTTGGGGTTGAACCTTTGGTTCAAAATGACTCAAACCCATCTGGTTGTAGTTGCATTAGCCCAACACACTCATTTTGCCATGTCATGATCATGCATCATATTGAGCATTGCATTGAATGTGTTCCTCCTTGTTTGCCGGTATTTGTCCCCTCTCAGTAGACGATGTTCCGACGATGTGTTCGATGACACCGATGAAGAGTTATACCATCTTCAGAAGTGCCAGGCAAGCAAAACCCCCTTGTTCATTCCGATACAATCCCACTCTCTCGCTCCTTCTCTCGTTTACTGCATTAGAACAACAACGATTCATCTGTTACATGCTGCGGTAGTTGAACCCCTTTCCTCTGCATGACCTGTCATTGCAACAGTAAATAGATGAAACCCACTAGCATGAGTAGGAGTTGTTTGAGCCGTGATGTGCCTACTCATTCATGCTTGTTTGTCATGCCGGCTACTGCTTAGAGTTGAGTCAGGTCTGATTCATCGGGAATGAGTTGGAATGGTGATGAACATGTCCTACTGTGTGTGAGCTAATTGTGTGAACACGATTTGGTAAAGGTAGCGGTGAGAGGCCATGTAGGAGTACATGGTGGGTTGTCTCATTGAAACCGTCCTTAGGAACTGAGTTCCGTGTTTGCGATCCATGAATAGCTACTACCACGCGTTGGGCCTGAAACCAATGGACCCTCTCGACTTATTAACCGCCCCTGTCCTCTATCCGGGAGTTTCAAGTAGTTTCTGGTGTTTGTAGTATGCTGGAGGCCGTGCGCAGCGCGGACCCGAGGGGTGGGCTGTGATGCGGTAGGCACGTGGCCGGGTATGCCGGGCGCCCGTTTCGTGTCTCGGAACCCTATACACATTGTTCGGGGCCGTATGTGGAAACCTCGGCCGACTCCCTGCGGATGGAACCTAAATAGGCGATAAACCTGGACTAGGGACTTGTGTGGTTAGTCAGGTCGTGGCCGACACCCTCGCTTGGCTTCCGCTTGAAGGTTGCCGAGTACATGTCGTGTAATCGGTGATAAGTGGTGAAAGCGTGTGTGAAGAAGTACACCCCTGCAGGGTTAACATCATCTATTCGAATAGCCGCATCCTTGGTTAAGGACCTCTAGGTTTCCTATACAGTTCATGGACAAGCGAAAGTGGATACTCTAAAATGCGCAAGATAAGCGTGAGTGCTATGCATGGCGTTCTCATAGGGAGACGGGAGCGGATCCACCTCAAAAGAGATGCTTGCAGTCGTAGTTCAGGATAGCCACTGAGTCAAAGTTAGCTTGCTGCAGTTAAATCCCACCATCCCTTTGTTGATAATGATGCATATGTAGATAGTTCTGATGTAAGTCTTGCTGGGTACATTTGTACTCATGTTTGCTTAATTTTATGTTTTGCATTGAGACTCCAGTCTCACTAGTAGTTCCGCATGGACTTCGACGTTTAGCTTGTTACCTCAGCTACGATCTTGTGCCCTCTGGAGGGTCTTGTAGATAGTCAGGCTTTCCAGCCCTTTTCATTTGTAGTTGTCTGTACTTAGACATGTTATGCTTCCATTTTTTGTATGATCTGAATGTTGGGTCATGAGACCCATGTTTGTAATACTTGGCTCCTCGAAGCCTATTGAATAAATACTCTGAGTTGTAGAGTCATGTTGTGATGCCATGTTGTATTTGCACATATCGAGCATATTGTGTGTATGATTATTGAAATGCTTGGTATGTGTTGGATCCGACAACCTAGTTGTTTATTCTTGGTATCCTCTCTTACCGGGAAATATCTCCTAGTGCTTCCACTGAGCCATGGTAGCTTGCTACTGCTCCGGAACACTTAGGCTGTCCGGCATGTGTCCTTCTTCATTCCTGGGTCTGTCCCTTCGGGGAAATGTCACACGTTGTTCCTTTAAGTCATTGAAGCTTGCTACGACTTGGGTTCATACGTTGTTGATCGACACATTCGTTGCTGGGTCATGTATGCCTGTCCCTGTAAGTTAGCGCCACCTTGGGTTTATGACTAGTCATGTGGTCGGCCCGGGTTCTTTGTCATATGGATGCTAGCGGCACTATCATATACGTGAGCCAAAAGGCGCAAACGGTCCCGGGCCAGGTAAGGTGGCACCCGTGGAAATACCGTGCGTGAGGCCGCAAAGTGATATGATGTGTTACATGCTAGATCGGTGTGACTTAGGATCGGGGTCCCGACAAACGCATTGCATATTGAGTAATAGTGATCTGTGTGTTAAGTTTCCTGGTAGTTGCCTTTGGTTGATTTTTAATTAATGTTTCAACTATGAACATAGGAAATGTCTGACGACGAAAAGGAATTTGGTATGTGCGAATACTGCGAAGACGACCGCAGCCTGTGCGACAGGCCTCACCTAGTTGGTGGTAGGCGCTTCAGCATCAAGCTGGATGAGAACTTCGAAGTGCATACAGTAGGTCACAACGACAAGTCTTTTTTCATAATTAAGCATGACTTCTGCTTCTTTTGCTTCAACTTATAATTTTAATTTTTTACTATTCTACTAGCGTATCCCCTGCCATGCAAGAATATATGTATTGGATAAGGTTTGTTTCAGTACTATGGAAACTATGGAGGTAAAAGGAGTTAACTTGAGAACCGAGCATGGTTATAGTTTTCCCGCAAAATTATACAATACAGACGCCTACACCCATTTTGAATGCAAACAATGGAGATCACTATGCAAGGCTTATGCATTTGAGCCTGATATGCTTATCACCTTTGATATTCGTCCGGAAGATGATATTGAAGATAATATCGACATCTGGGTCGATGTGCAAAAGCCTCTAGTTCTACCATTATGTAAGTTTCTCAACCATATTTATGTCTTGGATATTTTTTATTCAAAAATATTTGACAACTAATTTTCTATTGATAGCTTATTTCCATTCAAGCAAACATGTCCTATTGTCTCGAGGCTGAACTAAACTGCGAGGAGACAAGTCATTATGTTTAATGGCTTGAGGATCTTCATACTGTAAGACAAATTATTTTCCTAAACTTGGAAATCTTAGTACTCAAAACGTGCGACCAATAGTGCTCTTACTGAACTACGGTCACATCTATTTAGGAAAGACGGTAAGATTTTTACTATTTGTCCTCAGTGCATCTTTTGCATACATTATTTTTTAAGCTAAACTTCATTGCTAAGTATGTTACTACGATGTTCTTCTACAGGGCCTCCCGATAATAGTTGTGCCTCAGTGGATCAAGGTTAAAGGTCGCATGTCCATGGTTAGCATACGGCCAAGACATCCTACATTGCACATTAGTGCATTCAGGATTTCTAGAAGCGAGCAAGTGTTAATAGTCAAAGACTGGAACAAAATTATGAAGGATCACAGAGAAGTACTAGGGGGCAGCAATCAGAAGCGCAACCCACAATCAGGAGACATGTTCATCTGCATCCTTCAATATGATGAATGAGGAGCGCTCCACATGTTCTATGATATTTTACCTAAGAGAGAGTAGTAGGAGTGATTAGCTAGCTAGAATGAGTGTTGGTGGTGATGACTATGATGATTATTATTAGCTAGTGTTGGTGGTGATTAGCTATGACTATGATGATTAAATAGTGTTGGTGGTAATAACTATGATGACTATTAGCTAGTGTTGTTGGTGATGATATGATTCAAGAGTTTTTATATTAATATGATGATGATGATGATGAGTATGCTATTATATCATTGGATGAAAGAACCGTGGATTAGTTTTAAGTGGATGGATCCTAAGTGATCAAGTCATGACTTGGTCACTTAGGATCCATGCATTTGAAACTAATCCGCGGTTCTTTCACCTGGTGATTTAATAACTCGCTAGTACAAATGCTTGTGCGTTGCAACGGGCTAAAAATATCGTAAAACATGCTGCGTGTGACGGTAAGTGCCATTTCTTATATCCAGTTCTAATAAACATCGGTTACAAGTTTATAATATTATCCCTTTTCTGAGTATGACGCGGGGACGTAAATAATCCACCCTAACATCTTTCACCTCATTGAAGAGCAGTGGTGCATGAAATAGTCTAGTAATCGGTTTTATCTCTTACTTTTTTCAAAAAACACAAATATTTCTTTGTTTCAAACTAATTATTATTTTTGAAACTTTTAATATTTTTTTAGAATTGAAACATCTTTTGAAGATGAACATTTTATGGAACACATGTTTTTAAAATATGATTTTAATTTTTTTGATCAATTTTAAATGATTTTGTTAAAAAGAATTGGAACATTTTTCTGGGAGTGTTGTGCATTTTAAAAAAACGTGAACATATTTAAAACATGAATTTTTTAAAGCAAGAAGAATTTGAAACACTTTTTTATCTTAAAAAACACACACAAGCTCGGTGTCCGCAATAAAAAAAGGATTGTTAGTATAAAGTTGGGAAAGTCGTTGGGATGTCCTTTGGTAGCTCCTCCTTCATCTTAACACTATCATCGGGTGGAAGAGGAATGGTGTGAGTGTTTTTAGCGGGATTTACAGACAGTGAAATTGTTGTAATTTGAGAGTTTAATAACTAATTCAAAAGTATTTTCTTATAATTTCAAAAGATTTTCAATGCAAATGAATTTAGTTTGGATGGAAGGGTACTGGTGCATTGAAGTGGGGTTATCTATATACGTTTTTTGTCAATATTCGAAAACAAACATTCTTTTACTATTTTAATTTTTTTAAATATGTTGGTTGCTTGGTTTGCAAGAATATATTCTGTTTCTTTTCTTTTGCACTATTTGAACTTGACCCGAAGACCGACCCGCACACATTCCCCGTCATCACCATAAAAATGAAAGCTTTTCTGGTAGGTGCTCATTTAGGATAATTTTTTTGTGCAATCGGTAGCACGGTACAAGACAACTCTATGTTGAGTGAAGGTTTTTGTTCCTTTTCTATGAACTTTTATTTTTGAGATCACAGTCACATGAATATTAGCACATGGCCTACTAAGTTGAAACTGTTACTATCAGAATGTAAGGCGGTACAGTCAAATAATCACAATGGACCAATGTGAGGAGGTGACACCTAGCAGATAACCATTCGTTGGAACGCCAAGAACAATCGCACATAAATCTAACGTAATTCGGTGCACCAGCAGGTTCCAGCAACAACGATTGATTTAAATAAAAACCAA
Source organism: Triticum aestivum (assembly GCF_018294505.1). NCBI lineage: Eukaryota > Viridiplantae > Streptophyta > Magnoliopsida > Poales > Poaceae > Triticum > Triticum aestivum. The sequence continues at coordinate 610,994,762 of NC_057814.1, forward strand.
TAGGCAGTAAATCCCCACCGAGCCGCACAGCATGTCCCTTATCGACACAACATCTCCATTCCTCCGCCTCCATCTTCCTCCTGCTACCTCACACCACCAAGCGCTGCTCCTCCTCCTCGTCTTCTCTGTCCAGCGCGCCCACGCATAGCTTGGCGTAGCCCCGATGCAGCGACCACCGCCGGATCCTCCCCTCCGCGCATCCCACACCCTTGCATGCCGGCGGATCCCTCGTTGCACAGCCATGGCGGGCCGGCCTGCTCGAGGCCGCCGTCGCGAGCGGGCTCCGGCCGCTCGGCTCACCACGCCGCCAGGATGCCCCGGCCCCGTGCTCCACCACCACCAGTGGCCATGGCGGGCTACACACCCGCGTGATGGATCCCCCGCTCCCTGCTCCAACACCGCCAGTGGCCACCCGCGCGCCACCAGGAGTCCCACGGGCGGCGGCCATGGCGACCTCTACAGACGAGAGGGCTCCGACCGCTTGGGTTTGCCGCCGCTCCAGCACCAACCGATGGGGGCCATGGCCATATGCTCATGCTCGGCCGTCTCCGCCCGTGGACGTACTAACTCTGATTTTTTGTTCTGTATGTTGACCTCGGACCCTTTTTTCTATATCTTCAGATATGCTCTCTCTCCTCTCTTCTCTTTGATTTGTTCGTGTCCTTCATAATAGGAGGCTAAGCTCCGCCAAGGACTCGCCAGCGTCCAGACCCCCTCCACGCCATCGCCATCTCCAGTGTCCTTCATATTTTTTGCGGTCTCTATAAAAGCCCATAAAAGACCAATCAAAGACCCATCAACGTACAAGTACCTGGCCCAGAAAATGAAAAGGACTAAACCAAATCAAGAATACCTATTTCCTTTAATAGTAGGTATAGATTATAATGTAAAAACAATCTCTAAATTGCTACTGTATGAAAAATTGTACAAAGGTGTATGAATATGACCTAAAATTTAAAAGAAATAGAATACGGAATAATAGTAGTATCGCGGGCAGAAAGAAGTGCTACTAGTAATTACCAGTAGCGGTTGTTGGAGCACGCGCTACTACTAAGTAGATATAGCAGTAGCGCGTGCCAACATGCGCTACTGCTAAGCTTTAGCTGTAGCGCCGTATCAGTAGCGCGGTACCGCGCTACTGATAGGCCAAAAACTAGCGCCACTGCTAGAGGCTTTTCCCTATTAGTGTGTCAATTATCATAAGGTGGGACAACACTGCATAACAGTAAGTAGAACAACAATAACAATCCAGAGTTCAACTGAAAAATAACACCTTTCAAAATTATGAACCTCAAACTAAAATAAGGTACCCAACTGATTATTGTATAGGTCCATTCATTATTTCCGATAGTGGGTAAGCACGTTTCTGATCTCTTCACAAGTCAATTATTGGATACTTCTAAACATAGCTTTACTGTGTTAGAAAAGGTGGCTTGGGAAATTTAATAAATCAAAAAACAATTGATAATATAAATTGCAATACAAGCCTAAATTGTTTGTCATCTTATTTTTATGGGATTTGAGTGAAAGGTTGCAGATTAGACTTTTCAAGTACATTGCTACCTGCAAGCTGAGCAGAAGAAAAAGACAAAATATTTCAATTAACTATGTTGTTAGTAGGTTTACTAAATTATAGAGCTGCCCAAAAGTATCCAGAGATGGAATTACACAATGATGTTTGCTGGTCTAAAAGAATCAAAAAGAAAAACCTTCCAGTCAAAATGATGTTTGCATTCAGGTCTATGTACTTGAATCGAAGTCAAGCTGCATAGGATGGAAAGCAACATGTAAAGATGACAAGATCAACATCATTTAAATGGAAGATAAGAGTAAAGAAGATGCTACAATTCGTTTCCAAATTTATAACTTTCTACAAATACGTGGCAGTGGTTGTAATTTTCTTTTATGTCCATCTAATCACTCTAGCCAGAAATTTATACTACAAATTATCATATGGGAGATGCAAGCTTTATGTGCCACTATATGGTGCAGTGTTCTCTATTTTGTGTGGCGAGGACTTGAAGTCTATATAGAATAGGCAAGTACTAAACTTTGTGACAAAATTGGATCTCAGCCTTGTAACAAATGTCACAACAAAAACGTAAAGTTTTTTTGAACAATTTAATTTTTTGAACAAAAACGTTAAGTTGTGTGTTTGGGTTTGATGAATTGCAATAGATGTCATACAAAAGTATGCAAGATGTGTCCTACAACATGATGAAAAAGATGGTTATGATAATATATCCAAATTGTAATGGATAAATAAATCTCCACTCTTACAGTTAAATAAATACTAAAAGAATCAGGGCATGTACCAGCAGTAGATATCAGCTCATATGTTAGCACTGTAAAAGTTGGTCTTTCTCCAAGCAAAACATTTCATACAGTAGATGATATAACTTATGCCAATATTATCATAGCAGTCCTAAAAGGATGTGCTTTTTCTCCTTTGAGGGGCCGCGATACAGTCTGAATGGCAAAGAAACACCCAGCAACTGCTGCATCAAAGCCTGAAACCCAACACATAAGAAAGACTTTATTAGCAAAAGCCATATCAAAAGGGTAAACACAATATAGGAGTTGGAAGTTAGCGCACAGAGGCAACAATGGTTCTCATTATTATGATATGTCTGGTTAATTTAGAAAGGTACGGAGATTAATTCTTCAAATACTAAACAGTACTACATCCAGTGATAGAAAGTAGTGATGTAGTCATGTCAACAAAATCTGACCCCTAAAACCAGATCGTACTACAACCAAATTTACAGCATGGCATTGATTTCAACTGGGTTTATTTCTTACAAAGAATCTGTGTAGGCAAAGCAGTAACACGATTGAAAATGCTAACAACCTATAGAACATCAATGCCAGCCAGATACACAATCTTTGCTTAAATCAGAGGCACATATGAGAACCCCAATCAGCTAAAGCACTTGCCCCACGGTTGAACGTGGTGATGCAGATGCAAGTAGTGAGCCCGAGGAGGCAGCCAAGCAACAACAATATGGGCAGAAAAGGAAGCGATCAGAGCAGCCGCAGGGGGAGGTGTGGTGTGGATCTCGAGTTGGCGAACGTCTGCTCTACCGCCCCCGGCGACAGAGCGCCCGCGTCGACGGCGCCACCCCCATTGGATCTGACAGGGCACGCTGGAGTCGGACGTGCCCCTAGGGTTTGATGTGGGCGGGGATTGGGCGAGGGAAAAATACCAAGTGGAGACGGGACAGAGCGAAGGTTTTACATGACGCGAGCGTGGAGACTTCGGGCGGAAGGGAGGGTTGCCGGCGGCGGTGTCAGGAGTGCCCAAGGAGAGGTCGGGGAGCGGAGGGGGCGCTGCGAGACAGGGGACGTGAGATAGACCAAGCGGTGGAGTGTGACGGAAGGGAGAAGAAAGGTTGAGCAGTACATGGGCTTCGTGCGGTCGAAAGCCCAATTAACCCCAGATCTCCGATTTTTCTACCGGAGCAGCGTCCCTCGGAACAGTTACCCCAGCTCTCGACTCAAAATTGCATCGAACGGCCAGTAAGAAGCAAACCACGAGATCGGACGGCCGAAATCATCAGGGGCCTGAGAGGGCTGGGAAGGGTGCAATTTTACTGTTCTTAATTAACTACCAGAAAGGCTCAAAAGTGATGATCAGACGGTTGGCGACGCTGGTGGCCTCAGAATGCTGGAAAAATGCTCGGTTATAATGTATCTAAATGTGATCACATTACTTTATGAGAATCGATGGTGCTTCACTTTGGTAGTTATCATTTTTTTCTTCGAAAAGAGGATTAACACCCCTGGGCTCTGCATGCAGCATTCTGGTTCTTCCTTGCCAGCTATATATGTCTAGCTTCAGTTAGCGTCACATCGATGTGTCTTGGATGTGTCTGTTAACGGTTCCAATAATCAACCACGACTTGTAGTAATGCTAGCTGGCGCATGTTTAAAGGTTGATTGATGAGTGTACAAGTCATGCTACTTCCTAAATTAGGGTTATTGAGTAAGTAAAATCTGACCGACCCTGCCCTTGTCAAACACTAATGCAGAATGTAACTGGACTAATTTTTTTGCTATTGCTCCTCTACGGCGGTGCCTAGCCAAGATCAAAACTAGAATAGATTGCAGACCTGTGAAAGCTGCCTATTGCTCCTGTACCTGTGCCTAGGCAGATGGTAAGCAAAATGCAAAAGTTCAACCAGATCTCTACTATTAAAGGGGGATTGAACATCGTCATGGTTCGACCTCCCCTCGACCACCTCATTCAATCACCACCTCTCTTCACACGCTCACGCCGTAAAAAAAACTGGAAAATTAGAAGAGAAAAAGGCACCCACGAAGCCACGACCGACGCCCTCGTCGCTCGATAAAAGGAAGGAGAAAAACTTAATAGGAAAGAAAAAGCCTACGTACACAAGCGAAGCCCCACCTCCCACGCCCCATCTTTCCCTAACCCCTTGCCCCAACCCCGCGACTCCTCCCGAGAAAGAACGCCACCGCCGGCCTCCTCCAATCCCGCGACTCCTCCGGAGAAAAAACGTGGCCGCCGGCCTACTCCTTGGCCGATCAACTTGGCATCAACAGCCCTCTCACATGCAGTTTTTCTTTTCCTCGCCATAGACCCCTGCTACGCCTCCGTCCTCAATCCCTTTGCTCCGGTTTCCACGGCAGACAACGAAGTCGGCACCTGCGACGGCGCTCTCACCGAGGCTTATGGCCCGGATCCACCTGTCCTCTCACCGGAGCAATCGGCGAACCAAGACCGCCGACCCGCGAGACGTGCGTACAACAGCTTGGCTAGACGACCAAAGGCAAGGTTGGATAGCCCCACCTCGACCACTTCATCCCACCGACTATCGTCATCGTCCTCCACGTGAACGACGACCTCAAGCGGTAGCACATCGCAGCCTGCGAAATTAGATGGAGTGGCAGATCCGTGCCCTATCCGGTAAATTCCACGATAACCATTATCTTCCTTCAAACGCTAATTTCAGACTGGTCACAATCTTCAGCCACAGTATATTTCTAGACTATTAGACGCCATCAATTTTACAGTTGGTGAAAGGTCACCCATTTTTATGTTTCTGCTTCCAGTTCCAGCCATAAAAATTGTGATATGTTGTTCCTTGCATGCATGGTAATTGTTTGCAGGGCAGTGTTTATATGACATTGCGTAGAACAAGAATCAACATAACTCCTTTCTAATGGTTCTACGCAACAAAAAAATTCCTTCAACAATGTCCGATTGTTTAATCCATCGCCGGAGTACAAACCCATCGAAACTGTAATGGTAGCAGTGGAGGTGGCCGCGTCGGAGCAGGTCCTACATTGTTCACGGCATACATGGGCATAGCGATGGAGATGGAGACGATGGGTGGCGCGACCATAAATTCTCCGACGAGGTTTCAACTCACTTGGATAGGAATGTCATTAGAGGCCATGCATCAGTTGTAGGAACGATCTAAGGCAACAAAATTCATAGGGAAAGCATCTGCTGGCCGACAATAGCTAGATCGGCGTGCACACAAGACCAAATAATGAAAATTCTGCAGTTTTGCCTTTGCTGCCGGCCCAAGCATTATCACCTTCTGGACTGAAACCAAAGGCATGCGTCTGCATGTCCCATTGTCCAAGTCCACAACAACGTAGGTGTTGGTGTTGCAAAACTGCAGGGGCCCTCAGTACAAAATAGACTCTGGGCTCATATTAGATCAGTGCTTATTGTATCTCCTTTGCTTGGTCTTTGGTTCTAATGGAACAACTTCCAGTACAATAAAAGAAGAAAGAATCATCCCTTGACTTGCAGGTTCTCCATGCAAGGGCAAACAAATGCTTTGATACAGAACAACAATTGTAAGTGCTACTGTTTGTATGCCCAATTTGGTTATCTCTTATTTTCTGTATGACTATATTATCATTGTATTAATATTTAGGTGGAAAGTGGAATTAAGCGAGGTCTGTGTGATCTTTGAATTGTTATTTCTCATATGGTTTCTCCTCTTCTCTCTACTTGATTTATTTTGTACACAACTTCTTTTGTTTCCTTAAGGAACCATATATGAACCAGTACGTACATAACTCATTTCACGTGTTATGCATCTACAAATAATTTATTACCTTTGTTTTTACACCTATTTGTTTCGTGAATAACTAATCCAATTCTGTTTTCTACTTCCGACCACAGGATATTGGACATGGCATTATGACCCTGCTCCTGATTATTCAACCAACAATACCCGCCTAATTATTTTAGGAGATAATTGCACGCCCACGTAGTCATGTTGGAATCTTCCAAGTGTGAATAAATGTTAATGCACTTGCATACACAGATGAAGCATAGTTGCTTACATTTCATCTCCTATAATTAGGTCACAACCGCAGAACACTATGCATGTGAGGATTACATTTTTCTTTCAAAGAAGAAGATCCATGGGAAGTGTTTCGCCTTATGGCCACCGTGAAAATCATCGCCTCGTTGTCATTAGCCAATTACCAGATAGTATCCAACATGTTTTTCAACATGTAACATTTGTCCAGATAGTTTCCAACATGTAACATTTTCCCATATAGTTTTCACATGTAACAATTTGCTAGAGAGCTTTCAACATGTTTTCAGTAGCACATGTTGGAAACTATCTGGGCACCATAGTGTTACTCCTGGAGGCTTAACTTTTGCAAGGCATGTATCTATTCTTTCTTGTTTTGTCTGTAGATGATAGTCCACTTATCTAGCCTTTTGTTTTTTACGTATTATAGATCTGTCTGTGACACAAATATATCAATCTGGTTTATGTTGTGGTTGCTTCCTAACTAAAAGGTCTTGAATTTGATTCTAAAAATGTTGGAATTTGCAGGCATGGTCATATGGATTTTAGCTCAAACCATTCTTGATACTTTCACATTAGTAGCTAATATCTTTGGAAATTACAATTCTGAAAATCTTCCATGATTTTAGGCTAGCCCAAATGTCCATTTACTTTGGTTCGTTACTTATAATTAAAAATCTTAATTGCATTGTGAGCTATTTGGACAAGAGAAACTGCCATTGGTGTTGTTATCGAGCTATCCGGTGCATGGCACTGAGAATTTTAACACGAGGGCAAAAAGGGAGGCAGTGAGAGGATTTAAGGTGGACAACAACGGGAGTGACCGGACCTTAGCTAGAAGATATGGACGGGATGGTGCCGGCATCATGTCCTCCAACTTCTAGAAAAGGATAAAGTGGATCGGTGTGTGCTCCGAGATTAGAATTGCATTGTTATTATTTTTTTAAAGTATGCTTGTATTTGCAATTTGTTTGCTGGAAGCAACTTTGTAATAGTTTAATAAGTGATAAGTAGCTATTTGCTCTGCTTTTGCTTCCATATGATGTCAAAGCACATTTCAAGTTGAAGAGGAATCCTAATGTTTACTATCAGATGATTTTTTGCACACATGCATTTTTATGTCAATTTGGATGTGCATTATGTTTATGCGATCGGCAAGGAAAGAAACTTGACTGTCATGACGTGATTGCCCATACAATGGTAGCAAGTTTAAGCCGATATTTGTCCCGATGCGTTTGTAAGCACATGATTGTGAATTACAATGACATTTTTATCAATGTCCCTATACATTTTTTTGTCCCGTAGCAACGCATGCCGTTTTTATCAACCTCGTACAATGGTAGCAAGTTTAAGCCGATATTTGTGCAGATGCATTCGTAAGCATAGGCTTGTACAATGGTAACAACATTTTTATCATTTTTCCTACACATAATTTTTTTGTCTCGTAGCAACGCATGCCATTTCTATCAACGTTCCTATACATTAGTTTCTTGTCCCGTAGCAACGCACGGGCATTCAACTAGTTGGAATAAATTGAGAACTCATAATGACGCCTCAAAGCCTTTTCTATCAGTATGAAACACAAGCACAGAAGACAGGAAAAATGGTGGGCTGTAAAAGCAATAGGTAAAACAGTGGCACAAGAAGGGATAAAATCAAGCACACCATTTACGAATGAAAGATGAGAAAAGGTGGGGAAACAACCAGACAGACCTTACATGGACGATCTCTGGAGATCTTCACTAGTAGAAAACAGGGCTTTGCTTGAGGCCTGGGTAAGGGCATTAATCCCGGTTCACTCACGAACCAGGACCAAAGGGTGCATCAGTCCCGGTTCGTGAGGACAGGGCGCCGGCCGGGCCTCTGGAGGCCATTGGTCCCGGTTCGTCTGACCCTATGGTCCCGGTTCCAGACATGAACTGGGACCAATGGGCCTCGCTCCTGGCCCAGCACCTATAGTACCGGTTGGTGGCTGGAACGGGGACCAAATGTTATCCTTTAGTCTCGGTTTTAGCCACAAACCGGGACTAAAGATATCCCTATATATACCCCCGCCCCTGCCCGTGAACAGAGCCACTGCTCTGTTTTTTGGCCTGCCGTGGGAGAGGTGTGTATTGCTCTAGCTCACCTCCTATGCACATGAGGTGTTTCATGAAATGACCGAGCCACACTTAAGCTTTCTCCTCTCGAAGCTCCTTGTCCAAACTCCATGTTTCTCAAGATTTCTCTAGGTTTGCCGGTCCGTCCTGTCCCGTCCCCGTCCTCACCGCCGTTGATCGCCCGCACTGATCTCGCCGCCGGCACCACCGGGGTGAGCCTCTTCTTCTTATCTTCTTTCTAAAAGAAAAAATTTCTTACTTGTATGATTTAGATAGATACTTGTATAATTTTCTTAATTTTATTATTGTTTGTTATTATATAGTGCGATGGTTTTGGTATCCGCCCCCGTCGGCCCTCGTTCTGTCTATGATTCAGATGTGGTATATTATCTTTTACAACTATTTGTTTCATTTAGTGTTTATGACAATTATGCCGACCAACGTGACATAGATGTTTTTATCTAGGAGGTATGTGAACTGAAAATTCCAACCGACCTCTTGTCGAGAGGTTAAATTTAGTTGAAAAATTGAAAATAATTGAGGAGGAGAATATGGAATTGGAGTTGCATATTGCGGATGTCGTAAATGATCACAAGATCAAGATGGATAAAATGCGCTTGAAGATTAGAAAGATTAAAAAATATGCCGTTCATACTGAGGCTTGGTATCATTATACCGTTGGATCAATTGTTACCTTAGTTGCAACTATAATCGCATTTGTTGTTGCATTGAAATGGTTTACATAGTTTCAATGTATGGTTTAATTAGATGCTCTAGAGAGCTATATGTCGCTTAATGAGAACTATGTATGAACTTTATGTACTTATTTTTTCATTAATAACATTTGATTACTACTGCACTTTGGTTTTAATGTGATGATGAACTTCTATTAATTTGGTCATTTCTCTATTCATGATGTTCTGTAATGGTTTTTGACCTACTTAATTATATATAATGCACGCAGATGAACCGACAATGGATGTACAGTGACAGACGCACCTTCGAGTACATTAAGGGCCTGCATAATTTTCTCGAAGTGGCTGAGGCAAACAAGCAGAATGGTTTTATCTGTTGTCCATGCCCTATGTGTGAGAATACGAAGGCTTACTCTGACTCGAAAACTCTTCACATCCACCTGCTTGAGAAGGGTTTCATGCCACACTATAATGTCTGGACCAAGCACGGAGAAAGAGGGGTTGTGATGGAAGACAACGACGAAGAAGAGGATGATGACAACTATCCGCCCCCTAAATACGGTGATGGTGCAATGGGGGAAGCTGAAGATCAAGAGGAACCAGACGATGTGCCCGATGATGATCTTCGCCCGGTCATTGTTGATGCACAGAGAGAATGCGATAGTGAAAGGGAGATGTTGAAGTTCAATCGCATGTTAGAGGATTACACAATGGAATTGCTGCTATGGAAGGCAGAGAATGGTATAACTATCCAAGGATTTGGGAAGGTACTGAAAATATTGAAGAAGAAGCTTCCAAAGGATAACGAATTGCCTGATAGTACTGTTGGGGAATGTAGCAATAATTCAAAATTTTCCTACGTGTCACCAAGATCAATCTAGGTGATGCTAGCAACGAGCGAGAGGGAGTGCGTCTTCATACCCTTGAAGATCGCTAAGCGGAAGCGTTACAAGAACGCGGTTGATGGAGTCGTAGTCGCGGCGATTCAAATCGCGGAAGATCCGATCTAGCGCCGAACGGACGGCGCCTCCGCGTTCAACACATGTACAGCCCGGGGACGTCTCCTCCTTCTTGATCCAGCAAGGGGAGAGGAGAAGTTGAGGGAGAACTACAGCAGCACGACGGCGTGGTGGCAATGGAGCTCGTGGTTCTCCGGCAGAGCTTCGCTAAGCACTACGGAGGAGGAGGAGGAGTATGAGGAGGCAGGGCTGCGCCAGGGAAGAGGTGTGGCTGCTCTCCCACCCCTCCACTATATATAGGGGCAAGGGGAGAGGGGGAGGCGCCCTAGGGTTTCCCCTAAGGGGCGGCGGCCAAGCAGATTGGATCTCCCTAGGAAAATCCTAGAGAGACTTGCCCCCCAAGCCAAGCAGGTGGAGGCTTGCCTCCCAAGCCAGGTGGAGGCGCCCCACCTCCCCAAGTAACGTGGGAAAGGGTGTGGGGGGCGCACCACCCCTTAGTGGGCTGGTTTGCCCCTTCCCCTTTGGCCCATGAGGCCCTCCAACACTTGTCGGGGCTCCCGAAACACCTTTCGGTCATGCTGGCCATAGCCTGGTACCCTCGGAACACTTCCGGACTCCAATACCCTTCGTCCAATATATTGATCTTCACCGCCGGACCTTTCCGGAACTCCTCGTCATGTCCGAGATCTCATCCGGGACTCCGAATAACCTTCGGTAACCACATACTATTTCCCATAACAACTCTAGCGTCACCGAACCTTAAGTGTGTAGACCCTACGGGTTCGGGAACCATGCAGACATGACCAGGACACCTCTCCGGCCAATAACCAATAGCGGGATCTGGATAACATATTGGCTCCCACATGTTCCACGATGATCTCATCGGATGAACCACGATGTCGGGGATTCAATCAATCCCGTATACAATTCCCTTTGTCTATCGGCATGTTGCTTGCCCGAGATTCGATCGTCGGTATCCCAATACCTCGTTCAATCTTGTTACCGGCAAGTCTCTTTACTCGTTCCGTAACGCATGATCCCGTGGCTAACTCCTTAGTCACATTGAGCTCATTATGATGATGCATTACCGAGTGGGCCCAGAGATACCTCTCCGTCATACGGAGTGACAAATCCTAGTCTCGATTCGTGCCAACCCAACAGACACTTTCAGAGATACCTGTAGTGCACCTTTATAGCCACCCAGTTACGTTGTGACGTTTGGTACACTCAAAGCATTTCTACGGTGTCCGGGAGTTGCACAATCTCATGGTCTAAGGAAACGATACTTGACATTAGAAAATCTCTTAGCAAACGAACTACACGATCTTGTGCTATGCTTAGGATTGGGTCTTGTCCATCACATCATTCTCCTAATGATGTGATCCCGTTATCAATGACATCCAATGTCCATGGTCAAGAAACCATAACCATCTATTGATCAACGAGCTAGTCAACTAGAGGCTTACTAGGGACATGTTGTGGTCTATGTATTCACACATGTATTACGGTTTCCAGTTAATACAATTATAGCATGAACAATAGACAATTATCATGAACAAGGAAATACAATAATAACCATTTTATTATTGCCTCTAGGGCATATTTCCAACAGTCTCCCACTTGCACTAGAGTCAATAATCTAGTTCACATCACTATGTGATTGTAATGAATCCAACACCCATGGGGTTTGTTCATATCTCGCTTGTGAGAGAGGTTATTAGTCAACGGGTCTGAACCTTTCAGATCCGTGTGTTCTTTACAAATCTCTATGTCATCTTGTAGATGTAGCTACCACGCGCTACTTGGAGCTATTCCAAATAACTGCTCTACTATACGAATCTGGTTCACTACTCAGAGTCATCCGGATTAGTGTCAAAGTTTGCATCGACGTAACCCTTTACGATGAACTCTTTTACCACCTCCATAATCGAGAAAATTCCCTAGTCCACTAGTTACTAAGGATAAGTTCGACCGCTGTCATGTGATCCATTCCTGGATCACTATTGTACCCCTTGACTAACTCATGGCAAGGCACACTTCAGGTGCGGTACACAGCATAGCATACTGTAGACCTACGTCTAAAGCATAGGGGACGACCTTTGTCCTTTCTCTCTCTTCTGCCGTGGTCAGGTCTTGAGTCTTACTCAATACTCACACCTTGTAACACAGCCAAGAACTCCTTCTTTGCTGATCTATTTTGAACTCCTTCAAAATCTTGTCACGGTATGTATTCACTTTGAAAGTACTATTAAGCGTTTTTGATCTATCCTTATAGATCTTGATGCTCAATGTTCAAGTAGCTTAATCCAGGTTTTACATTGAAAAACACTTTTCAAATAACCCTGTATGCTTTCCAGAAATTCTACATCATTTCTGATCAACAATATGTTAACAACATATACTCATCAAAAATCTATAGTGCTCCCACTCACTTCGTTGGAAATACAAGTTTCTCATAAACTTTGTATAAACCCAAAATCTTTGATCATCTCATCAAAGCGTACATTCCAACTCCGAGATGCTTACTCCAGTCCTTAGAAGGATTGCTGGAGCTTTGCATACTTGTTAGCATCTTTCAGGATTGAAAAAACCTTCTGGTTGTATCACATACAACCTTTCCTCAAGAAAATCGTCGAGGAAACAATGTTTTGACATCCTATCTGCAAGATTTCATAAATAATGCAGTAACTGCTAATATAATTCCAACAGACTCTTAGCATCGCTACTAGTGAGAAAGTCTCATCGCAGTCAACTCCTTGAACTTGCCGGAAAACATCTTAACGACAAGTCGAGCTTTCTTAATGGTGACACTTACCATCATTGTCTGTCTTCCTTTTAAAATCCATCTGCACCCAACAGCCTTACGACCATCAAGTAGTTCTTCCAAAGTCTACACTTTGTTTTTATACATGGATCCTCTCTCGGATTTTATGGCCTTGAGCCATTCGTCGGAATCCGGGCCCATCATCGCTTCTCCATAGCTCGTAGGTTCATTGTTGTCTAGCAACATGACTTCCAAGACAGGATTACGTACCACTCTGAAGTACCATGCATCCTTGTCGTCCTACGAGGTTTGGTAGTGACTTGATCCGAAGTTTCATGATCACTATTATAAGCTTCCACTTCAATTGGTGTAGGTGCCACAGGAACAACTTCCTGTGCTCTTCTACACACTAGTTGAAGTCATGGTTCAATAACCTCATCAAGTCTCCACCATCCTCCCACTCAATTCTTTCGAGAGAAACTTTTCCTCGAGAAAGGACCCGTTTCTAGAATCAATCACTTTTGCTTCCAGATCTGAAATAGGAGGTATACCCAACTATTTTGGGTATTCTATGAAGATGCATTTATCCGCTTTGGGTTCGAGCTTATCATCCTGAAACTTTTTCACATAAGCGTCGCAGCCCCAAACTTTTAAGAAACGACAGCTTAGGTTTCTCTAAACCATAGTTCATACGGTGTCGTCTCAACGGAATTGCGTGGTGCCCTATTTAAAGTGAATGCGGTTGTCTCTAATGCCTAACCCATAAACGATAGTGGTAATTCGATAAGAGACATCATGGTATGCACCATATCCAATAGGGTGCAGTTATGATGTTCGGACACACCATCACACTATGGTGTTCCAGGCGGTATTAGTTGTGAAACAATTTCCACAATGTCTTAGTTGTGTGCCAAACTCGTAACTCAGATATCTCTATGATCATATCATAGACATTTTATCCTCTTGTCACGACGATCTTCAACTTCACTCTGAAATTACTTGAACCTTTCAATAATTCATACTTGTGTTTCATCAAGTAAATATTCTTAGCATCTACTCAAATCATCTGTGAAGTAAGAACATAACGATATCCACTGCGTGCCTCGCACTCATTGGACTGCACACATCAAATGTATTACTTCCAACAAGTTGCTCTCTTGTTTCATCTTACTGAAAATGAGGCCTTTCAGTCATCTTGCCCATGTGGTATGATTTGCATGTCTCAAGTGATTCAAAATCAAGTGAGTCCAAACGATCCATCTGCATGGAGTTTCTTCATGCATATATACCAATAGACATGGGTCCCATGTCTCAATCTTTTCAAAAACGAGTGAGTCCAAAGATCCATCTATATGGAGCTTCTTCATGCATTTTATACCAATATGACTCAAATGGAAGTGCCACAAGTATGTGGTACTATCATTACTATCTTATATCTTTTGGCATGATCATGTGTATCACTACGATCGAGATTCAATAAACCATTCATTTTAGGTGCAAGACCATTGAAGGTATTATTCAAATAAACAGAGTAACCATTATTCTCCTTAAATGAATAACCATATTGCGATAAACATAATTCAATCATGTCTATGCTCAATGCAAACACCAAATAACAATTATTTAGGTTTAACACCAATCTCGATGGTAGAGGGAGCATGCGATGCTTGATCACATCAACCTTGGAAACACTTCCAACACATATCGTCATCTCACCTTTAGTTAGTCTCCATTTATTCCGTAGCTTTTTATTTCGAGTTACCAACACTTAGCAACCGAACCGGTATCTAATACCCTGGTGCTACTAGGAATACGAGTAAAGTACACATTAATATAATGTATATCCAATATACTTCTGTCGACCTTACCAGCCTTCTGATCTACCAAGTATCTAGGGTAGTTCTGCTTCAGTGACCGTTCCCCTCATTACAGAAGCACTTAGTCTCGGGTTTGGGTTCTACCTTGGGTTTCTTCACTAGAGCAGCAACTGATTTGCCGTTTCATGAAGTATCCCTTCTTTCCCTTGCCCTTCTTGAAACTAGTGGTTTTACTAACCATCAACAATTGATGCTCCTACTTGATTTCTACTTTCGTGGTGTCAAACATCACGAATAGCTCAAGGATCATCATATCTATCCCTGATTTGTTATAGTTCATCATGAAGCTCTAGTAGCTTGGTGGCAGTAACTTTGGAGAACCATCACTATCTCATCTGGAAGATTAACTCCCACTCGATTCAAGCGATTGTAGTACTCAGACAATCTGAGCACATGCTCAAAGGTTGAGCTTTTCTCCCTTAGTTTGCAGGCTTAAGAAACTTGTCAGAGGTCTCATACCTCTTGACGTGGGCACGAGCCTAAACTCCCAATTTCAGCTCTTGGAACATCTCATATGTTCCGCGACGTTTCAAAATGTCTTTGGTGCCTCAATTCTAAACCGTTCAACATTACGCACTGAACTATCACGTAGTCATGAAAACGTGTATGTCAGATGTTCGCAACATCCACAAACGACGCTCGAGGTTCAGCACACCGAGCGGTGCATTAAGGATATAAGCCTTCTGTGCAGCAATGAGGACAATCCTCAGTTTACGGACCCAGTCCGCATAATTGCTACTATCAACTTTCAACTAAATTTTCTCTAGGAACATATCTTAAACAGTAGAACTAAAGCGTAAGCTACGACATAATTTGAAAAGCCCTTTTGACTATGTTCATGATAATTAAGTTCATCTAATTATTTAATGAACTCCCACTCAGATAGACATCCCTCTATTCATCTAAGTGATACATGATCCGAGTCAACTAGGCCGTGTCCGATGATCACGTGAGACGGACCAGTCATCATCGGTGAACATCTCCATGTTGATCGTATCTACTATACGACTCATGTTCGACCTTTCGGTCTCTTGTGTTCCGAGGCCATGTCTGTACATGCTAGGCTCGTCAAGTCAACCTAAGTGTTTCGCATGTGTAAATCTGGCTTACACCCGTTGTATGCGAACGTTAGAATCTATCACACCCGATCATCACGCGATGCTTCGAAACAACGAACCTTCGCAACGGTGCACAGTTAGGGGGAACACGTCTCTTGAAATTTTAGTGAGGGATCATCTTATTTATGCTACCGTCGTTCTAAGCAAATAAGATGTAAACATCACGGGCAAATCATAAAGTGACATGATATGGCCAGTATCATCTTGCGCCTTTTGATCTCCATCTGCGAGGCGCAGGATGATCACCTTCGTCACCAGCATGACACCATGATCTCCATCATCATGATCTCCATCATCGTGTCTTCATGAAGTTGTCTCGCCAACTATTACTTCTACTACTATGGCTAACGGTTAGCAATAAAGTAAAGTAATTACATGGCGTTTTTCATTGACACGCAGGTCATACAATAAATTAAGACAACTCCTATGGCTCCTGCCGGTTGTCATACTCATCGACATACAAGTCGTGATTCCTATTACAAGAACATGATCAATCTCATACATCAAATATATATAATTCATCACATCCTTTTGGCCATATTACATCACATAGCATACCCTACAAAAACAAGTTAGACGTCCTCTAATTGTTGTTGCATGTTTTACGTGGCTGAACGTTTCTTACCTACGCAAAATCCACAACGGTGATATGCCAATTGCTATTTACCCTTCATAAGGACCCTCTTCATCGAATCCTATCCGACTAAAGTGGGAGAGACAGACACCCGCTAGCCACCTTATGCATCAAGTGCATGTCAGTCGGTGGAACCTGTCTCACGTAAGTGTACGTGTAAGGTCGGTCCGGGCCGCTTCATCCCACAATGCCGCCGAATCAAGATAAGACTAGTAACGGCAAGCAAATTGAACAAATCATCGCCCACAACTACTTTGTGTTCTACTCGTGCATAGAATCTACGCATAGACCTAACTCATGATGCCACTGTTGGGGAACGTAGCAATAATTCAAAAATTTCCTACGTGTCACCAAGATCAATCTAGGAGATTCTAGCAACGAGCGAGAGGGAGTGCATCTTCATACCCTTGAAGATCGCTAAGCGGAAGCGTTACAAGAACGCGGTTGATGGAGTCGTACTCGCGGCGATTCAAATCGCGGAAGATCCGATCTAGCACCGAACGGACAGCGCCTCCGCGTTCAACACACGTACAGCCCGGGGACGTCTCCTCCTTCTTGATCCAGCAAGGGGAGAGGAGAAGTTGAGGGAGAACTCCAGCAGCACGACGGCGTGGTGGCAATGGAGCTCGTGGTTCTCCGGCAGAGCTTCGCTAAGCACTACGGAGGAGGAGGAGGAGTATGAGGAGGGAGGGCTGCGCCAGGGAAGAGGTGCGGCTGCTCTCCCACCCCTCCACTATATATAGGGGCAAGGGGAGAGGGGGAGGCGCCCCAGGGTTTCCCCTAGGGGGCGGCGGCCAAGCAGATTGGATCTCCCTAGGAAAATCCTAGGGAGACTTGCATGAAAAATACCAAATGAAGTCAGAAAGGGTTGAAAATTTATGATGTGGCTTTGAATGGTGCATTTTGAACACACAAAAAAAATCTGGAGTTCAAATAAGTTCAAAAAAATGAAATGTCTTTGTAGATGATTTTTCGTCCGAAACCCTGATACTTCGAAAGAGATTGTCCATTTTGTACACGAAGTGCATCCAGTTTTTGCCGTAACCCTCTCAAGTTTTTAGCACATGCTATGTGGGTGAAATGATGATACAATGCAAACTTTCAACCTTTTCAGAGTTCATTTGTAGTTCTTTTCAATTTCAGAGTCATTTAGCTCAAAAAATCAGTAAATGCATGAAAAATACCAAATGAAGTCAGAAAGCACTACTAGGAAAAACCTTATACATAGAACCTTAGCAGTAGCAGGTGTTAAAAAGAGGTGCTGCTGGTACTTAGTAGTAGCGCGTATCCATATAAGGTGCTGCTGCTATAGATATAGTAGTAGCGCGGCAAGGACGAAGGGCGCTACTACTATAATTGCCAAGCCGTTGCCGCCAGGCAAAGTGTAGTAGTAGCGCGTACACCTGAAATGCGCTACTGCTAAGTAGTATAGCAATAGCGCTTTCCCCTAACACGCACTACTGCTACACACATCCTATCTTCTTCCCCCAACCAGCCCTCACTCTCCCCCTCTCCACTCCCACTCTCACTCTCCCACACACGTCGTCCGCCGCCGCCGCCGACGTACGGCCCTCCCGCACCGCCGCCCACACTTCTCCTTCCTTGGTATGCGGCGCCCCTCCTCCTCCTCCTCCCTCCTCCTGCCGCGCCCTCCTCCGGTCGCGTCCTCAATCCTCCTCCGGCCGCGTCCTCATCCCTCCTCCGGCCGCGTCCTCCTCCCTCCTTCGTCTGTGACCCTCCTCCCTCCTCCTCCCACCGCCCTCCTCCCCTCCTCCCTCCTCCTCCTCCTCCTCCCTCCTCCCTCGGCCTCCCACCCCCTCATCCTCTCTCCACCCTCCTCCTCCTCCCTCCTCCCTCCGTCTCTCCTCACTGATAATGTAGTTTATTTACTGTTTTTAGTAAGTGCTTAATTTAGTTTATTTAGTAAGTGATATTTAGTAAGTACTTAATAGAAGTAATTTATTTAGTAAGTGCTTAATTTAGTTATGTTAGGTTTATATATGATACGTCTCCAATGTATCTATAATTTTTGATTGTTCCATGCTATTATATTACCTGTTTTGGATATTTATGGGATTTACTATACAATTTTATATCATTTTCGGGACTAACCTATTAACCGGAGGCCCAGCCCAAATTGCTGTTTTTTTGCCTATTTCAGTGTTTCTCGGAAAAGGAATATCAAACGGTGTCCAAACGGAATGAAACCTTCGGGAGAGATCTTTTTGGAACAAATGCAATCCAGGAGACTTAGAGTGGACGTCAAGAAGTAAACGAGGCGACCACGAGGGTCAAGGGCGCGCACTAGGGGGGTGGGCGCGCCCCCACCCCCGTGGGCCTCTCGTGGCTCCCCTGACCTACTTCCTTCGCCTATATATATCTACGTACCCCGAGAACATCCAGGAGCACCATGAAACCGTATTTCCACCGCCGCAACCTTCTATACACGTGATATCCCATCTTGGAGCCTTTTCCGCCATTCTGCCGGAGCGGGAATCGATCACGAAGGGCTTCTACGTCATCGCCAAGGCCTCTCCGATGAGTTGTGAGTAGTTTACCACAGACCTTCGGGTCCATAGTTATTAGCTAGATCGCTCATTCTCTCTCTTTGAATGTCAATACAATGTTCTCCTTGATCTTCTTGGAGATCTATTCGATGTAACGCTTTTTGCGGTGTGTTTGTCGAGATTCGATGAATTGTGGGTTTATGATCAAGTTTATCTATGAGAAATATTTGAATCTCCTCTGAATTCTTTTATGTATGATTGGTTATCTTTGCAAGTCTCTTCGAATTATCAGTTTGGTTTGGCCTACTAGATTGATCTTTGTTGCAATGGGAGAAGTGCTTAGCTTTGGGTTCAATCTTGCGGTGTCCTTTCCCAGTGACAGCAGGGGTAGAAAGGCACGTATTGTATTGTTGCCATCGAGGATAAAAGGATGGGGTTTATATCATATTGCTTGAGTTTGTCCCTCTACATCATGTCATCTTGCCTAATGCGTTACTTTGTTCTTATGAACTTAATACTCTAGATGCATGCTGGATAGTGGCTGATGTGTGGAGTAATAGTAGTAGATGCATGATGACCCACAAGTATAGGGGATCTATCATAGTCCTTTCGATAAGTAAGAGTGTCGAACCCAATGAGGAGCACAAGGAAATGACAAGCGGTTTTCAGTAAGGTATTCTCTGCAAGCACTGAAATTGTAGGTAACAGATAGTTTTGTGATAACATAATTTGTAACGGGTAACAAGCAATGAAAGTAAATAAAGTGCAGCAAGGTGGCCCAATCCTTTTTGTAGCAAAGGACAAGCCTGGACAGTTTCTTATGATGAGAAAAGCGCTCCCGAGGACACATGGAAATTATCGTCAAGCTAGTTTTCATCACGCTCATATGATTCGCGTTCATTACTTTGATAATTTGATATGTGGGTGCACCGGTGCTTGGGTGCTGTCCTTCCTTGGACAAGCATCCCACTTATGATTAACCCCTATTGCAAGCATCTGCAACTACAAAAGAAGTATTAAGTTAAACCTAACCATAGCATGAAACAAATGGATCCAAATCAGCCCCTTACGAAGCAACGCATAAACTAGGGTTTAAGCTTCTGTCACTCTACCAACCCATCATCTACTTATTACTTCCCAATGCCTTCCTCTAGGCCCAAATAATGGTGAAGTGTTATGTAGTCGACGTTCACATAAGACCACTAGAGGAGAGACAACATACATCTCATCAAAATATCGAACGAATACCAACTTAACATTACTACTAATAGCAAGACTTCACCCATGTCCTCAGGAACAAACGTAACTACTCACAAAGCATATTCATGTTCATGATCAGAGGAGTATTAATATGCATTAAGGATCTGAACATATGACCTTCCACCAAATAAACCAATTAGCATCAACTACAAGGAGTAATCAACACTACTAGCAACCCACAGGTACCAATTTGTGGTTTTGATAAAAGATTGGATACAAGAGATGAACTAGGATTTTGAGATGAGATGGTGCTGGTGAAGATGTTGATGGAGATTGACCCCCTCCCGATGAGAGGATCGTTGGTGATGACGATGGTGATGATTTCCCCCTTCCGGAGGGAAGTTTCCCCGGCAAAACAGCTCCATCGGAGCCCTAGATTGGTTCTGCCAAGGTTTCGCCTCGTGGCGGCGGAGTTTCGTCCCGAAAGCTTGCTTATGATTTTTTCCAGGGTAAAAGCCTTCATATAGTAGAAGATGGGCACCGGAGGGCCACCAGGAGGCCCACAACACAGGGGGCGCGCCCAGTAGGGGTGGGCGCGTCCCCCACCCTCGTGGACAGGGTGTGGGCCCCCTCTGGTACTTTCTTTGCTCAATAATTCTCATAAATTCCAAAAATGACTTTCGTGGAGTTTCAGGACTTTTGGAGCTGTGCAGAATAGGTTCCCAATATTTGCTCCTTTTCCAGCCAGAATACCATCTGCCGGCATTCTCCCTCTTTATAATAAACCTTGTAAAATAAGAGAGAATAGCCATAAGTATTGTGACATAACGTGTAATAACAGCCCATAATGCAATAAATATCGATATAACAACATGATGCAAAATGGACATATCAATGCAAAATCGTTTCAGTCTACTTGTCGCGGACGTGATGCCTATATACATGATCATGCCTAGATATTCTCATAACTATGCACTTTTCTATCAATTGCCCGACAGTAATTTGTTCACCCACCGTAATACTTATGCTATCTTGAGAGAAGCCACTAACGAAACCTATGGCCACCGGGTCTATTTTCTATCATATAAATTTCCAATCTACTTTATTTTGCAATCTTTACTTTCCAATCTATATCATAAAAATACCAAAAATATTTATCTTATCTTATTATCTCTATCAGATCTCACTTTTGCAAGTGACCGTGAAGGGATTGACAACCCCTTTATCGCGTTGGTTGCGAGGTTCTTGTTTTGTTTGTGTAGGTACGAGGGACTTGCGTGAAGCCTCCTACTGGATTGATACCTTGGTTCTCAAAAACTGAGGGAAATACTTATGCTACTTTGCTGCATCACCCTTTCCTCTTCGAGGGAAAACCAACACATTGCTCAAGAGGTATCAAGAAGGATTTCTGGCGCCGTTGCCGGGAGGTCTTCGCCCTCTCTTTTCCTGTTCACCTCTCTTTTTCGCTTGCCTCTTGTGTGCTTGTGTGTTGGATTGCTTGTCACGATGGCTCAAGATAATACTAAATTGTGTGACTTTTCCAATACCAACAATAATGATTTCCTTAGAACTCCAATTGCTCCTCTTAACGATGTTGAATCTTGTGAAATCAATGCTGCCTTGTTGAATCTTGTTATGAAAGATCAATTCTCTGGCCTTCCTAGTGAAGATGCCGCTACTCATCTAAACAACTTTGTTGATTTGTGTGATATGCAAAAGAAGAAAGATATGGATAATGATATTGTTAAATTGAAGTTATTTCCATTTTCACTTAGAGATCGTGCTGAAACTTGGTTTTCGTCTTTGCCTAAGAATATATTGATTCACGGAATAAGTGCAAAGATGCTTTTATCTCTAAGTATTTTCCTCCCGCTAAGATCATCTCTCTTAGAAAAGATATTATGAATTTTAAGCAACTTGATCATGAACATGTTGCACAATCTTGGGACAGGATGAAATTAATGATTCGCAATTGCCCTACACATGGTTTAAATTTATGGATGATCATACAAAATTTTTATGCCGGATTGAATTTTGCTTCTAGAAATCTTTTAGACTCGGCCGCGGGAGGCACTTTTATGGAAATCACTTTAGGAGAAGCTACTAAACTCATAGATAATATTATGGTTGGATCTAATAGTAAAAAAGTTCATGCGATAGAAGAGATTAATGTTTTGAGCAGAAAGATGGATGATCTTATGAAATTGTTTGCTAATAAGTGCTCCTATTGATCCTAATGACACGCCTTTTTCTACTTTGATTGAGAATAATAATTAATCTATGGGTGTGAATTTTGTTGGTAGGAATAATTTTGGTAACAACGCGTATTGAGGAAACTTTAATCCTAGGCCATTTCCTAGTAATTACACTAATAATTATGGTAATTCCTACAACAACTCTTATGGAAATTTTAATAAGATGCCCTCTGATTTTCAGATTAGTGTTAAAGAATTTACGATCTCTCAAAAGAATTTCAATGCTTTGCTTGAAGAAAAATTGCCTAAGATTGATGAATTGGCTAGGAACGTGGATAGAATTTCTCTTGATGTTGATTCTTTGAAACTTAGATCTATCCCACCTAAGCATGATATCAATGAGTCTCTCAAAGCCATGAGAATTTCCATTGATGAGTGCAAAGAAAGAACCGCTAGGATGTGTGCTAAGAAAGATTGCTTTGTAAGAGCGTGTTCTTCTAGTTTTCATGATAATAATGATGAAGATCTAAAAGTGATTGATGTGTCTCCTATTAAATCTTTGTTTTGCAATATGAATCTTGATAATAATGGGACTGGAGATGAGTCAACTTTAGTTAGAAGGCGTCCCAATGATTCGGAGTTTTTAGATCTTGATGCAAAATTTGGTAAAAGTGGGATTGGAGAGGTCAAAACTTTACATAGTAATGAACCCACTATTTTGGATCTCAAGGAATTTAATTATGATAATTGCTCTTTAGTGGATTGTATTTCCTTGTTGCAATCCGTGTTGAATTCTCCTCATGCTTATAGTCAAAATAAAGCTTTTACCCAACATATAGTTGATGCTTTAATGCAATCTTATGAAGAAAAACTTGAATTGAAAGTTTCTATCCCTAGAAAACTTTATAATGAGTGGGAACCTACTATTAAAATTAAAATTAAAGATCATGAATGCTATGCTTTGTGTGATTTGGGTGCTAGTGTTTCCACGATTCCAAAAACTTTATGTGATGTGCTAGGTTTCCGTGAATTTGATGATTGCTCTTTAAACTTGCACCTTGCGGATTCCACTATTAAAAACCTATGGGAAGGATTAGTGATGTTCTTATTGTTGCAAATATGAATTATGTGCCCGTAGATTTTATTGTTGTTGATATAGATTGCAATCTTTCATGTCCTATTATTCTTGGTAGACCTTTCCTTAGAACGATTGGTGCAATTATTGATATGAAGGAAGGAAATATTAGATTCCAATTTCCGTTATGGAAAGCCAGGGCTGGATTAACGAGCTGCTCGGCTTGTTCGGCTTGTTATCATTAAGCTCATTATCATTAAGCTTGTTAATATTAACGAGCGAAAACGTCTGTTCAGCTTGATTCATTATGGGCTCATTAAGCTCGTGAGTGTTCATGAGTGCTCGCTAAGGTAATAAGCAACATAGAAGAATCACATAATCCCATAAAAGATTCACAATGGAGTAAATTAAACAAGGGCGTAAAGGTAATAAACAACACAGAAGAATCACATGATCCCATAAAAAATTTACAACGACATAAATTTAACAAGGACATTTGGTTTCTGGCGGCTGGCTCGTGGTTGACTCTAGGGTCTACTGGAGGCTAGCTCCTAGGTCTAGGAGATGTGTCAAAGTGGGCTGCGGTGCTGGGCCCCTAGGATGGGCTAACTAGCAACTCTTTTGTTAGTGGGCTGATTTGAATTAGAGGTCTCATGTCAAACTTTTGAAAATTAGCAAGCTAAACGAGTTAGCTCGTGAAACTCATTTGCTCGCTCATTAGGCTCGTTAATCTTAACGAGCAAAAAAAAATGTTCGGCTTGGTTCATTAACAAACGAGCACGAGCCGAAACGAGCCGAACTATCGAGCATTCATTATTGTCGCGAGCTTCGAGCTTTTCGTCCAGCCCTAAGGAAAGGCATGGAACACTTTCCTAGAAATAAAATAAAATTACCATATGAATCTATTTTGAGAGCCACTTATGATTTGAATACCAAAGATGGCAATACTTCGATCTATTCTCGCTTTTATGCCTAGCTAGGGGCGTTAAACGATAGCGCTTGTTGGGAGGCACCCCAATTTTATTTTTGTTCCTTCCTTTTTGTTCCTGTTTAGTAATAAATAATTCATCTAGCCTCTGTTTAGATGTGGTTTTATGTTTTAATTAGTGTTTGTGCCAAGTAGAACCTATAGCATAATCTTGGGTGATAGTTAATTTGATCTTGCTGAAAAACAGAAAATTTTGCGCGCATGAGAATAATTTTAATATATCACAGAAACGTGCTTTTTAGTTGATTCTTTTTGCAGTAGATCAATAGACAAATTTCCTAGGTCTTCCTATTTTGGTAGTATTTTTAGAGTTATAGAAGTATTCGAAGTTACAAATTGCTACAGACTGTTCTGTTTTTGACAGATTCTGTTTTTCGTGTGTTGTTTGCTTATTTTGATGAATCTATGGCTAGTATCGGGGGGGGGGGGGGTATGAACCATATAGAAGTTGGAATACAGTAGGTTTAACACCAATATAAATAAGTAATGAGTTCATTACAGTACCTTAAGTGGTGGTTTTTCTTTCTTGCACTAACGGAGCTTATGAGATTTTCTGTTGAGTTTTGTGTTGTGAAGTTTTTATGTTTTGGGTAAAGATTTGATGGACTATGGAATAAGTAGTGGCAAGAGCCTAAGCTTGGGGATGCCCATGGAACCCCAAGGTAAATTCAAGGACACCAAAAGCCTAAGCTTGGGGATGCCCCGGAAGGCATCCCCTCTTTCGTCTTCGTCTATCGCTAACTTTACTTGGAGCTATATTTTTATTAACCACATGATATGTGTTTTGCTTGGAGCGTCTTGTATGATATGAGTCTTTGCCTTTTAGTTTACCACAATCATCCTTGCTGCACACACCTTTTGGGAGAGACACACATGATTCGGAATTTATTATAATACTCTATGTGCTTCACTTATATCTTTTGAGCTAGGCAATTTTGCTGTAGTCCTTCACTTATATCTTTTTAGAGCACGGCGGTGATTTTATTTTGTAGAAATTATTGATATCTCATGCTTCACTTATATTATTTTGAGAGTCTTTTAGAACAGCATGGTATTCGCTTTGGTTATAAAATTTGTCCTAATATGATGGGCATCCAAGTTGGGTATAATAAAAACTATCATATAGAGTGCATTGAATGCTATGATCAATTTGATGCTTGATGATTGTTTTGAGATATGAGGATGGTAATATTAGAGTCATCCTAGTTGGGTAGTTGTGAATTTGAGGAATACTTGTCTTAAAAGTTTGTGATTCCCGTAGCATGCATGTATGGTAAAAGTTGTGTAACAAATTTGTAGTATGGGGGTGCTCTTTTTATTGCCTTCCTTATGAGTGGATGTCGGGATCGCGCGATGGTTAACTCCTACCAACCCTTCCCCTAGGAGCATGCGTATTAGTACTTTGCCTCGAGGGCTAATAAACTTCTGCAATAAGTATATGAGTTCTTTTTGACTAATGTGAGTCCATGGATTATATGCACTCTTACCCTTCCATCATTGCTAGCCTCTACAGTACCGTGCATTTCCCTTTCTCACCTTGAGAGTTGGTGCAAACTTCGCCGGTGCATCCAAACCCCGTGATACGATACACTCTATCACACATAAACCTCCTTATATCTTCCTCAAAACAGCCACCATACCTACCTATTATGGCATTTCCATAGCCATTCCGAGATATATTGCCATGCAACTTTCCACCGTTTCATGTATTATGACACGTTTCATCATTGTCATATTGCCTTGCATGATCATGTAGTTGACATCGTATTTGTGGCAAAGCCACCACGCATAATTTTTCATACATGTCACTCTTGATTCATTGCCCATCCCGGTACACCGCCGGAGGCACTCATATAGAGTCATATTTTGTTCTAGTATCGAGTTGTAATCCATGAGTTGTAAGTAAATAGAAGTGTGATGATCATCATTGTTAGAGCATTGTCCCTTGAAAAGAAAGGCCAAAAAAGAAAGAAAGGCCGAATTAAAAAAATAAGAAAAAGAAGAAAAAGAGAAAGGCCAAAAAAAGAAAGGGGCCCAAAAAAGGGGGGACAATGCTACTATCCTTTTCCACACTTTTGCTTCAAAGTAGCACCATGATCTTTATGATAGAGAGTCTCTTATTTTGTCACTTTCATATACTAGTGGGAATTTTACATTATAGAACTTGGCTTGTATATTCCAACGATGGGTCATCATTGTTAGAGCAAGCAAGTTGGATGCACACCCACTTAGTTTCTTTTATTGAGCTTTCATACATTTATAGCTCTAGTGCATCCGTTGCATGGCAATCCCTACTCCTCATGTTGACATCAATTGATGGGCATCTCCATAGCCCGTTGATTAGCCTCGTCAATGTGAGACTTTCTCCTTTTTTTGTCTTCTCCACACAACCTCCATCATCATATTCTATTCCACCCATAGTGCTATATCCATGGCTTACGCTCATGTATTGCGTGAGAGTTGAAAAAAGCTGAAGCGCGTTAAAAAGTATGAACCAATTGCTTGGCTGAAACCAGGGTTGTGCATGATGGGAGTATTTTGTATGACGAAAATGAAACATAACTTAACTATATGATTTTGTAGGGATAACTTTCTTTGGCCATGTTATTTTGAGAAGACATGATTACTTTTTTAGTATGCTTGAAGTATTATTACTCTTATGTTAATATGAACTTTTATCTTGAATCATTTGGATCTGAACATTCATGCCACAATAAAGAGAATTACATTGAGAAATATGATAGGTAGCATTCCACATCAAAAATTCTGTTTTTATCATTTACCTACTCGAGGACGAGCAGGAATTAAGCTTGGGGAATGATATGTCTTCAACGTATCTATAATTTTTGATTGTTCCATGCTATTATATTACCTGTTTTGGATGTTTATCGGCTTTACTATACACTTTTATATCATTTTTGGGACTAACCTAATAACCGGAGGCCCAGCCCAAATTGCTGTTTTTTTGCCCATTTCAGTGTTTCGCAGAAAAGGAATATCAAACGGAGTCCAAACGGAATGAAACCTTCGTGAGAGATCTTTTTGGAACAAATGCGATCCAGGAGACTTGGAGTGGACGGCAAGAAGTAAACGAGGCGGCCACGAGGGTCCAGGGCGTGTCCTAGGGGGGTGGGCATGCCCCCACCCTCGTGGGCCTCTCGTAGCTCCCCTGACCTACTTCCTTCGCCTATATATATCTTCGTACCCCGAAAACATCCAGGAGCACCATGAAACCCTATTTCCACCGCCGCAACTTTCTGTGCCCGTGAGATCCCATCTTGGAGCCTTTTTCGGCGTTCTGCCGGAGGGGGAATCGATCACGGAGGGCTTCTACCTCATCGCCAAGGCCTCTCCGATGAGTTGTGAGTAGTTTACCACAGACCTTCGGGACCATAGTTATTAGCTAGATGGCTTCTTCTCTCTCTTTGAATCTCAATACAATGTTCTACTTGACCTTCTTGGAGATCTATTCAATGTAACTCTTTTTGTGGTGTGTTTGTCGAGATCCGATGAATTGTGGGTTTATGATCAAGTTTATTTATGATAAATATTAGAATCTCCTCTGAATTCTTTTATGTATGAATCGTTATCTTTGCAAGTCTCTTCGAATTACCAGTTTGGTTTGGCCTACTAGATTGTTCTTTCTTGCAATCGGAGAAGTGCTTAGCTTTGCGTTCAATCTTGCGGTGTCCTTTCCCAGTGACAGCAGGGGCAGCAAGGCACCTATTGTATTGTTTCCATCGAGGATAAAAACATGGGGTTTATATCATATTGCTTGAGTTTATCCCTCTACATCATGTCATCTTGCCTAATGCGTTACTCTGTTCTTATGAACTTAATACTCTAGATGCATGCTGGATAGCGGTCGATGTGTGGAGTAATAGTAGTAGGTGCAGAATCGTTTCGGTCTAATTGTCGCGGACGTGATGCCTATATACATGATCATGCCTAAATATTCTCATAACTATGCACTTTTCTATCAATTGCTCGACAGTAATTTGTTCACCCACCGTAATACTTATGCTATCTTGAGAGAAGCCACTAGTGAAACCTATGGCCACCGGGTCTATTTTCTATCATATAAGTTTCCAATCTACTTTATTTTGCAATCTTTACTTTCCAATCTATATCATAAAAATACCAAAAATATTTATATTATCTTATTATCTCTATCAGATCTCACTTTTGCAAGTGACCGTGAAGGGATTGACAACCCCTTTATCACGTTGGTTGCGAGGTTCTTGTTTTGTCTGTGTAGGTACGAGGGACTTGCGTGAAGCATCCTACTGGATTGATACCTTGGTTCTCAAAAACCGAGGGAAATACTTACGCTACTTTGCTGCACCACTCTTTCCTCCTCAAGGGAAAACCAACGCAGTGCTCAAGAGGTAGCAATATATAAGATAAATTAGGGTTTCACTAAGGTATTTTTACTAAATGTTAGGGCTAGAACTAGGATGTTTTAGACATAGTTTGTTAGGGCTAGAACTAGAAAAGTTTAGTAATAGAAAACTAGGGAATAGTTTTTTGAATATAAAATAGTTTTTTGAATAGGATAGAAAACTAGTGAATAACTATAGAAATTTTTTGTAATTTTTTTCAATATAGTAATGTATTGGAAAATTTAATTATTTTTATGTCATTATCACTTTGTCATCAAAGAATTCTATATGAGATTTTATGATCTAAAATTTTCACTCGGTGGAATATGCAGGCTTTGTAGAGTCGTGTATCCTTGGAGTGATTGTCATCGGAGCTACCTCTAGCTACTTCCTCTACACCCGAGTCGGTGAGCTAAAAGTCCATCTCCTCCTTCTCTACTCCTCGGTGTGTTGAATAGAGTAGAACTATGGTATTGAGTCGGTGAGCTAATGTGCGAATGCTTATGATAATTGATCCGGATGGAATTGCAATTTAAGCATCGTTGTATGTGTATGGACATATTTTTATCTTAGGGAAAATCCGAGTGACCTATGTTTTGCCGGAGTGTTGATTCATTTCCGTTCCGGCAAATTTCAGGCTCTCGATATGTCCTATTTTAGCAAAGGTCATGCCGGATTTTTTCGTGAATTTAAGCACAACTTGTGCTAGAATATGTAGGAAATATCGAGTGCCCCAGATTTGATAGAAAGAGAATTAAACGACATTTCGAGTTGACTTTAAGTCTGTTGGGGCACCATACTTGTGCTAGAAGAAGAATGCCGACTGTTGTCGTGGGGGTCGCTTCTCCTTCTTCTCTTTGTGCTAGACCTTTGTTACGCACTAGGGGAAGAAGGAGTAGCGACCATCATCGATGGTCGAAATGGTGAGGGAGTGTCCACCATATATGAGAGAAGAAGAATGCCGACTGTTGTCGTGGGGGTCGCTTCTCCTTCTTTTCCTTGTGCTAGATATTTGTAATGCACTAGGGAAAGGAGGACTAGCGATCATCACCAACGGTCGCAATATCATAGAGGGAGTGTCCACCATATACGTGAGATGAGAGTTTAGGAAGGAAGACTCGACAGACCTAAAGTCAACCCGTTGCATATTGAGTAATAGTGATCTATGTGTTGAGTTTCCTGGTAGTTGCCTTCGGTCGATTTTTAATTAATGTTTCAACTATGAACATAGGAAATGTCTGACGATGAAAAGGAATTCGGTATGTGCGAATAATGCAAAGACGAGCGCGGCCTGTGCCACAGGCCTCACCTAGTTAGTGGTAGGCACTTCAGCATCAAGCTGGATGACACCTTCGAACTGGATATAGTAAGTCACAACGACAAGTATTTTTTCGTAATTAAGCATGACTTCTGCTTCTTTTGCTTCAACTTATAATTTTAATTTTTTACTATTCTACTAGCGTATCCCCAGCCATGCAAGAATGTATGTCTTGGATAAGGTTGGTTTCAGTACTATGGAAACTATGGAAGTAAAAAAGAGTTAACTTGAGGACCGAGCATGGTTATAGTTTTGCCGCAAAATGATACAATTCAGACACCTACACCCATTTGGAATGCAAACAATGCAGAGCACTACGCAAAGCTTATGCATTTGAGCCTGATATGCTTATCACCTTCGATATTCGTCCGGAAGATGATATTGAAGATAATATCGACATCTGTGTCGATGTGCAAACGCCTCCAGTTCTACCATTATGTGAGTTTCTCAACCATATTTATGTCTTGGATATTTTTTATTCAAAAATAGTTGACAACTAGTTTCTATTGACAGCTTATTTCCATTCAAGCAAACATGTCCGGCGCTTGGTAGACATGACCTACTATTGTCCCGGGGCTGAACTAAACTGCGAGGAGATAAGTCATTATGTTTCATGGCTTGAGGATCTTCATACTGTAAAGACAATTTATTTTCCTAAACTTGAAAATCTTAGTACCGAAAATGTGCGACCAATTGTGTTCGTACTGAACTACGGTCACATCTATTTAGGAAAGATGGTAAGATTTTTACTATTTGTCCTCAGTGCATCTTTTGCATACATTATTATTAAGCTAAACTTCATTGCTAAGTATGTTACTAGGATGTTCTTCAACAGGGACTCCCGATGATAGTTGTGCCTCAGTGGATCGAGGCTAAAGGTCGCATGTCCATGGTTAGCATACGACCAAGACATCCTACATTGCACATGAGTGCATTCAGGATTTCTAAAAGCGAGCAAGTCTTAATAGTCAAAGACTGAAACAAAATTGTGAAGGATCGCAGAGAAGTACTAGGGGGCAACAATCAGAAGCGCAACCCACAATTAGGAGATAGGTTCATCTGCATGCTTCAATATGATGAATGAGGAGTGCTACACATGTTTTATGCTATTTTACCTGAGAGAGAGCAGCATCAGTGATTAGCTAGCTAGAATGAGTGTTGGTGGTGGTGACTATGATGATTATTATTAGCTAGTGTTGGTGGTGATTAGCTATGACTATGATGATTAAATAGTGTTGGTGGTAATAACTATGATGATTATTAGCTAGTGTTGTTGGTGATGATATGATGCAAGAGTTTTTATATTAATATGATGATGATGATGATGATGATGATGATGAGTACGTTATTATATCATTGGGTGAAAGAACAACGGATTAGTTTTAAGTGGATGGATCCTAAGTGATCAAGTCATGGATTATCGTGATAATCCATGACTTGGTCACTTAGGATCCATCCATTTGAAACTAATCCGCGGTTCTTTCACCTTGTGATTTAATAACTCATTATAATGTAAAAACTATATCTAAATTGCTACTGTATGAAAACTTCTGTAAAGGTGTATGAATACGACCTAAAATTAAAAAGAAATAGAATACAGAATATTAGTAGTAGCGCGGGCAGTGAGACGTGCTACTAGTAATTACCAGTGGAGGCTGTTGCAACAGGCGCTACTAGTAAGTAGATATAGCAGTAGCGCGTGCCAACAAGCGCTACTGCTAACCTTTAGCTGTAACGCCGTATCAGTAGCACGGTAGGCCAAAAACCCGCGCTACTGCTAGGCTTTTCCCTAGTAGTGAAGGGTTGAAAATTTATGATGTGGCTTTGAATGGTGCATTTTGAACACACAAAAAGTCTGGAGTTCAAATAAGTTCAAAAAAATTAGATCTCTTTGTAACAGATGAGT
Organism: Triticum aestivum; assembly: GCF_018294505.1. Taxonomy (NCBI): domain Eukaryota; kingdom Viridiplantae; phylum Streptophyta; class Magnoliopsida; order Poales; family Poaceae; genus Triticum; species Triticum aestivum. The sequence goes on from NC_057814.1 coordinate 611,026,787, forward strand.
TTTTGTCCGAAACCCTGATACTTTGAAAGAGATTGTCCATTTTGTACACGAAGTGCATCCAGTTTTTGCCGTAACCTTCTCAACTTTTTAGCACATGCTATGTCGGTGAAATGATGATACCATGCCAGCTTTCAACCTTTTCAGACTTCATTTATAGTGCTTTTCAATTTTAGGGCCATTTAGCTCAAAAAAATCAGTAAAAGCATGAAAAGTACCAAATGAAGTTAGAATGGGTTGAAAATTTATGATGTGGCTTTGAACGGTGCATTTTGAACACGCCAAAATTCTGGATTTCAAATAAGATTAAAAAAATGAAATCTCTTTGTAACAGATGAGTTTTCGTCCTAAACCCTGATACTTTGAAAGAGATTGTCCATTTTGTACACGAACTGCATCCATTTTTTGCCATAACCCTCTCAACTTTTTAGCACATGCTATGTGGGTAAAATGATGATACCATGCCAACTTTCAACCTTTTCAGAGTTCATTTGTAGTGCTCTTCAATTTCAGGGTCATTTAGCTCTAAGAATGAACTAATAGCAAAAAGAATGAACTAGAAAACTTTTATAAAACTCTAATAGTAAAAATAATGAACTAAAAAGAATCCATGAAAATTTTCTGTTATGATCAACTAAAAAAACTAAAATATTCTTCAACAGCAAAAAGAGTCAACTAAAAAACTTTTATAAACCTCTAGTATTTTTGAAACTAAAATTATATAAAATTTATACAACTAAAATTATCAAAGTACTTTTTGTTCAAAACATTAATAGAAAAAAGAATTTTCATAAAGTATTTTTTGTTAGAAACATTAATATCAAACTAAAATAACAAAATCTGTTTTTGATTAAAACACCCATGTAAAATAACCTAAAAATTACCATATTGAATATAATGATAAAACACACGAATATTAAACAGCAGGAAAAAGAATCACTCAAAAATCTTTTTTTAAAGTAAATTTTTTCAAATACTAGTGATTCACACAGATTTCAAAGAATTCAAATTTAATCTATTCAAATTTGAAAGTAAATGGCACTAACAGAAAGTTTATAATTTTTGTGACCTAAAGCGAAAAGAATCACTCAAAAACTCTAATTATTTAGCTGTAAGTAGAAACAAAAGAAAATAAATAAAGAAAAAATAAAACAAAAATACTGGAATTTTTTTAAAAAAATGCCGCCTACTAGGCCACAATGGTCTGCATACGACTAAAAACCTAACCCGCTGGTTGGGCCAGGACGCAGGCTTGCAGCAGGCCCAGGAGGCCCACAGGCAGAGTGAGTGAGTTTAGGCCTTTAGGCCTACATTAGAGAGGAGCTCGTGAGGGCAGTGGCAGCGGCGCTTATAAACCACTCGGAGCCCCTCTCAACTAGCGAGGTGGGACTAAACTTTTGGCCGCGACATCACCCTCCTTTTGTCCCAGTTGGTGGCACCAACCAGAACCAATGCCACCCTTTCGTCCCGGTTGGTGGCACCAATTGAGACCAATACCACCCTTTGGTCCCGGTTCGTGCCACCAACCGGGACCAATGGGCCGTGCTTCCTGCCCTTTCGCGTGGCCAAAACTGACCTTTGGTCCCAGTTGGTGTCACGAACCGGGACGAAAGGGGCCAGGCCTTTCGTCCCGGTTCGAGCCACCAACCGGGACCAATGCTCTGTCTATATAAGCGGCACTTAGCAGTTTTCGTCTCAGTTTCTTCGATCTCTCCCCCGTCGACGCCGCCAGGCTGCCCCGATCGACGTCGTCACCGCGCCCCTGCCCCGTAGTCGACGTAGCCGCCCCGAGCCCGCGGACTGTCGGTCCTCCCCGAGCCCGAGCCCACGCGCCCTCTGATACGTCTCCAACGTATCTATAGTTTTTATTGTTCCATGCATTTATATTATCTATCTTGGATGTTTTATATGCATTTATATTTTATTTTATATGATTTTTGGTACTAACATATTAACCTAGAGCCCAGTGTCAGTTTCTGTTTTTTCCTTGTACTTGAACTTCGGAGAAAAGGAATATCAAACGGAGTCCAATTGACCTGAAAATCCACGGAGATTATTTTTGGAAAATATAAAAAATACTGGAGCAAAAAGATTTCAGAGAAGAGTCCTGAGGCCACCACAAGAGTGGAGGGCACACCCCCCCTAGGGCGCACCACCGGTCCTTGTTGTCGCGTCGTGAGCCCGTTTGACTTGTCCCCGACACCAACACCTCCTATATATCCCAGAACCTCCAGAACAGAACCTAGACCGGGAGTTCCGCCACCGCAAGCCTCTGTAGCCAAGAAAAACCAATCGGGAGCCCATTCTGGCACCCTGCCGGAGGGGGAAACCATCACCGGTGGCCATCTTCATAATCCCGGCTCTCTCCATGACGAGGAGGGAGTAGTTCACCCTCAGGGCTGAGGGTATGTACCAGTAGCTACGTGTTTGATCTCTCTCTCTCTCGTGTTCGTATTGGGCACGATCTTGATGTTCCGCGAGCTTTGCTATTATAGTCGGATCTTATGATGTTTCTCCCCCTCTACCTTCTTGTAATGGATTGAGTTTTCCCTTTGAAGTTATCTTATCGGATTGAGTCTTTAAGGATTTGAGAACACTTGATGTATGTCTTGCATGTGCTTATCTGTGGTGACAATGGGATATTCACATGATCTACTTGATGTATGTTTTGGTGATCAACTTGCGGGTTCTGTGACCTTGTGAACTTATGCATAGGGGTTGGCACACGTTTTCGTCTTGACTCTCTGGTAGAAACTTTGGGGCACTCTTTGCAGTTCTTTGTGTTGGTTTTAATAGATGAATATGAGATTGTGTGATGCATATCATATATTCAAACCCACGGATACTTGTGGTGACATTGGAGTATCTAGGAGACATTAGGGTTTTGGTTGATGTGTGTCTTAAGGTGTTATTTTACTACGAACTCTAGGGCTGTTTGTGACACTTATAGGAATAGCCCAATAGATCGGTCAGAAAGAATAACTTTGAGGTGGTTTCGTACCCTAAAATAATATCTTCGTTTGTTCTCCGCTATTAGTGACTTTGAAGTGACTCTTTGTTGCATGTTGAGGGATTGTTATATGATCTAATTATGTTATCATTGTTGAGAGAATTTGCACTAGTGAAAGTATGAACCCTAGGCCCAGTTTCTAAGCATTGCAACACCGTTTGTGCTCACTTTCATTACTAGTTACCTTGCTGTTTTTATATTTTCAGATTACCAAAACCTATATCTACCATCCATATTACACTTGTATCACCATCTCTTCGCCGAACTAGTGCACCTATACAATTTACCATTGTATTGGGTGTGTTGGGGACACAAGAGACTCTTTGTTATTTGGTTGCAGGGTTGTTTGAGAGAGACCATCTTCATCCTACGCCTCCCACGGATTGATAAACCTTAGGTCATCCTCATCGCCGGCGTCAAGCCATCGCTGCACCCCCCCAGTGGGCCCCCCTTCCTATGGTCCCTTGCTCCCCGTCGCCGCGTGCCCCAGAGCCCCTTGCTCTAACACTTTCCCATGGTCGCCGGCAGCCCCCGCATGCCCCTGCGCTGCAGCCGTCGCCGCTGCCCCGGCCTTGCCCTGCGCCGCCGCCACGCGCCGCCCTGCCCTACAAAAGTTAGTATTTGCAAAAGTTAGAATTTGCAAAAGAACATGCAAAAGTTAGCATTTTTATATGCGTGTTCATATGCAGAAGTTACATTTAAGAAAGAAAAGAAAATGTATGTATGTTCATATGCAAAGAATATGCAAAAGATAGAATTTTTTATGTTCATAGAATTTTTTTTGTTATTTTTCTTGGTTCATATAGCATTTTTTCCAAGTATGTATGTATGTGTGTATGTGTGTGTGTGTGTCTCTCTCTCTCTATATATATATATATATTGATGCTATTCATCACCCAGGGTGCAGAATAAGTTATTCTTCACCCGAGGTAATTTAACGATCATTTCATAATTAAATTACGTTTGGAATTCAAATAGTTACATTTTTATTGATCCACTACGTAAAATTTGGCATAAGAAAATAAAAATATAGGTCATAAGACAAGAAAAATTGCAGTTTATGTGTATTTTACACTATGTTTTTACGTTTGTAATTTTAGATTACATAAAATATTTTTTACGACGATCATATTTTTTTTACGGTCTCTTTTTACGGCGGAAATAAGACAAACTTACGGAACGTAAAATTACGGTGTGTTGATGGTAAAATAGAGGGGGTGAAGAATAGTGTGTGTGTGTGTGTGTATATAGCATTTTTTGGTCCGTGTATATATATGTGTATATATGTATGTGTATGTATGGATGGATGGATGGATGGATGTATATATATAGAAAATGTTCATATGATGTTTGTTTTGTTCATATAATTTTTTTTTTCATAGGAATTAGTTAAAATTTACCAAGTTAAAATGCTCATATATTTAAAATGAGTTAAAAGACTCACTAAGTTAAAATTTAACCCCTCCCCGATAACTTCGACATGAGGGGGGATGTCGGACATGCATGAGAGAGGCGGTCCGCTCGCCCGACCAACTCTTGACGTCACCCAAACCCTAGACGAAGAAAGAGCATTGTCGATCTACCCCTTCCCGCCCCTAGCCGCAATTGTTATGTTCATAGCGATTACTTTCCGCAAAGTGTCCTCTCTTGAAAGTATGACCGCGATAATTAAACTCTCAATGACACGGATGGTCAAGAAGGAGATGATGATGGCTCCGGTGATCCATGAATGGAGGAGGAAGGAGATCATGATGGCTCCGGTGACCAAATGGTGGAGGAAGGAGACCATGATGATGACTCCGGTGACTGAACGGAGGAGGGAGCTGTTGCAAAGTACGGCAAGGTATATATATTAATTAAGCCTGTGCTGACTTGACGCATTAATTGTTTTGGTATGTACATATATTAAGGCTTCTTTCTTCTTTTATAGCCCTCCGGATCGAGCCAAACTTCTGTAAGGAGGCGAGGCCCGGAGAAAAGGTTGCGCAAGGATGAAAGGTTCACGATCAAAAAAATCACGAAAGATGGCCAACCGATTGCTCCCACGGACCAAGGACGCATTTGTACATCAGTGCGGAGTTGTTGTTAGGGATAGCGTCCCGATCAACATCGTGCAATGGAATAACAGTAAGGACGACCCTGAAGTATCTTATGTCCAGGATAGACAGAAAGATGATCTTTGGAGCCTCCCGCCAGAGGAGGAGCCGAATAACCAAGTTATAGAGCCAAAGGTCAAGGCGTATGCTCTTAAGAAGATGGTAGAACTATTCAGGAATTGGAAGAAAGAGTTGAACTCAAAGTTTGTCGACAAAGGAAAGACTCTAGAATTCATCGGTCGATATGAGAAGATAAGAGATCACTGGCCCACATTTGTGGCCTACAAGAAATCGGAGAAGGGCACGAAAAGGTCGTTGACAAACAAGAAAAATGTTGCATAGAAGTTGTTTCACCATCACACGAGGGCAGGTGGCTACTACAAAGCCCGGCCGTTGTGGGACAAAGCTGAGCAAGACCTGCTTGCTAAAGGTGTCCAACCAGCGACATTGCACTGGCCAGATCGTTCAAGGACTTGGTTCTTGGGGGTTGGGGGAACTTTGTACCCAAAAACAGGGAAGTGTCATTCGACGGACGAGCAACTTGCAATACCCATCAAGAACCTTCAGGCAGCAATCACGGCAATGCAGGAAGGGACATTCATTTCCGACAGAGAGAAGGACGAGCTGACCGAGGTCCTAGGTAATCCTGAGCACCCTGGACGAACACGAGGTACACCAGGCTCCGTTTCGTGGGTGCATGGGTTTCCCGACAGCGGTGGTTATAGAAGCCGAGAGAGAAAGAGGAAAGCGGAAGCAAGCTCAATGCAGAAGCTCAATGCAAGAATAGCAAAGCTAGAGGAACTTGAGAGCCAATGAGCTACCGGCCAACCATCTCAACGGCACGAAGATCCTTGCTTCGACGCTGCCCCAGAAGCTACCCCACCATCTCAGCTGAGAAGCAGCGTGGCTTCCACGGAGCTCGTTCAACCTGATATCACAGCTCCTCGCTACCCCATGGATAGTATCACAGAGGTTGAACATTGTGAGCTACTGACGAAATGCCAGAACCTGACCATGAAGGCGGCTGTCGGCTCTGTTGTACCCCCCACTAGTAGAAAAAGAACCTAATGTGAGACACATTAGTCCCGGTTTGATTTTGGCCCGGTACTAATGGTACCATTAGTGCCGGTTCGAACAACTATGCATTAATGCCGGTTCGTGTTGAACCTTTAGTACCGGTTCGTTCCACGAACCGGTATTAAAGGGGTGGTGGCAGGCTGGCGTCAGGCCGGGGCCCCACGATCACCTTTAGCACCGGTTCGTGGCACAAACCGGTATTAAAGGGCTAACCTTTAGTACCAGTTCGTGCCATGAACCGAGACTAAAGAGGTCTGACCTATAGTCCCGGTTCGAGACACAAACCGGGGCTATGTGACAATTTTCAAACTCTACACCCCCCCGGTGTATCGCCATTTCAGTTTTGAAAAAATCAAAAGAAAATGATAAAAACTTCAAAAAATAAAATCCTTCGAGAGGTAGTTATATTACTACATCTACTAGTTAGGAAAATTTGAAAACTTCAATTTGGACATGTTTTGCAAAAGTGTAGGGAAAATGTAAAAAAGGCTATAACTTTTGCATACGATGTCAGAAAAAATGTATAATATATCAAAAAATTCAGCACGAAAATCCGCATACTATTATTCTACGGCCTGTTTGCAATTTTTTAGAATCCTCAAATTCCAAAAGGAAAAAAAGATATGCTCAAATTTCAGTTTTTTTGGTTAAATCTGGTCAAACTACTTATTCAAGAAGTATTAATGTTACTACATAATTATTCAAGAATATTAGTGTTACTAAATAATTATTTCAATTTTTTGAATTTTGGTCAAATCTGGTCAAACTATGGTCAAACTGTGGTCAAACTTATTCAAAAAAGTTAGTGTTACTAAATAATTATTGTTTTTTAGAATAATAGTTTCAAACTCAAACGATGAAACGTGTGACCTAATGCTCAAGCTAAACTCCTAAGGATTAATAGGATTGTCAGCTTACATTTGTCAGGAAAACAATAAGTGCAGACTTGGAAAGTAGAGGGAATAGAACTCCGAAGTTAAGCGTGCTCAGGCTAGGGGAGTGAGAGGATGGGTGACCAGTCGGGAAGTTAGACGATTTGGAATGAGTGATCCACACTTGAGTAGTTAAGAGGGGTGATTAGAGACTAAATCATCAAATAATTCAGAAAATTGAAAATCAAAAAAAATTCATGTCACAGCCCTAGATTATTGCTTGTATTAGTTGCATCATAGAGCACTCATGCATCATGCCTAAATTTCTGAAACTTGGAATTGAGGAAAGTGGAAGCCTCAAAAACTTAAATAAAAGAAGGGCAAAGAACCCTGGAAATCTCATTCTTTGTTTCCAAGATGTCCTTTTGCAATGTTTGATAATTTTGGCAAGAGCTATATATCAAACCAGAATTTAGGAACATTTTTAAGGATTTATTTTTGGGACTCTAAATTTAAATCAATAGTTATTTGAATTTGAGTTATATTCATATAACTAGAATATAATTTCAAATATCTTTGAAACATTTTATGTGCATTTGGAAATGTCCATTCTGCAACATAAAATTATTCAAAAGGTTTTGTCACTGTTTTGAAATTGTTTTGAATTTGAATAGTGGCAGAATATTAAACAACAGAAAACATAACAGAAAAATAAAACAGAGCAACCTTACCTGGCACTCACCTGGGCAGCCCACCTGGCTAGTCCACTCGGCGGCCCAGCCCACCAGGGGCACCGCTGTCTTCAACCTCTGCCTACTGGCAGAGGCGTGTCGACGCGCCCGTGCCCGAGCCTCCACCTCCTGCTTCCACCTGGGAGCCCTGATCCTTCCCTCGTGGCCGCCCTGGACCCCTCTCTGCCTCTCCCCGTTACCCTCGGCTTTCGCCCTCTCCTCTAACCCTCTCTCTCGCGCACACCCGAGAGCAACATCGCCGCCGCTCGCCGTTGCCGCGCCCACCGCCACGGCCTCGCCTCCCCGTCGAGTTCGGGAGCTTCGCTGTGTCTTCCTCGTCCTCTCCTTCAAGCCACGAGATGCCTGAAGCCCTGTGGAGCCGTCATCATCGTCATCTTCATCGTCGGCCGCCCGTACATCGCCGTCAGCACCTCTCCTGAGCGGCTGAGCACCCCCACGACACCGCTGTGAGCTCCACCTTCTTCTCCCCTGCTCCCCGTGCCCGTACGCACCCTCTAGCCGCCCGAGTCACCGGAGCTGTGAGCTCCCCGCCGCCTGCCATGTCACCACCGCAGCCACACCTACGGAAACCGGCAACCGAGCACGCCATCATGGTCAGTGCGTCCCCAGGAGACGAACACGACCAACCCCGACCCCTGCCGTGCACTGTAGCCCCTTCTCCCCTCCCCGCCGAACTCCGGCCGCCGCCCAAGTGGGCGCCGCCGTCGTTCTAGGCCACCTCCGGCGAAACCAATGGCACTAGTCGATGCGGCTGAGCCTCCTTGTCACATAGATGGCCTCCGCCATTGGTTTGGTCGCCGGAGACGCAAACCCGCAGCCCGCCGCCGCGCCTGGTCTCGCCGACGTCGAGTCGTCGGTGGGGTTAGGCCCGGTTGACTGGGTTTGACCCTAGTTTGACCCTTGGGTCACTGACGTGTGGGCCCCAGGCCACTAACTAAACTGGATTAGTGTTAGTTTAACGCTAACTAAATTAGGTTAGTTAGCTTAGTCACAGACAGACGGGACCCACAGGTCAGGTTTGACCTGGACCGTCTCCGTTGACTGCTGACGTCATAGTGACGTCATGCTGACACAATATTTATTCTGGAATTTAAATAAATCTTAAATGGTTTATTTATTTCAAAAAATGTTATAAACTTCTAAAAATCATAGAAAATAATCTATAGCTCAGAATGAAATAATTTCTATATGAAAAATTATCAGAAAAATCCAATCTACCCATCTGTACCAGTTTCATGCATGAATAACAAACTTATACCTGTTGTATAGGTGAAAACACATAAATGGCATTTATAAAACTTAACTTGGAGTTGCATTTGAATTCTTGGTTCAAATGGACTTCAACCTAATGAATGCTAGCTGCATTAGCTCAGACAGCATCACATCTACATGCCATGATCATGCATCATATTGTTGCATATGCTTGTGTTTTGATTGTCGACCCCGTTCCTTCTCGATAGGTCCTGCTCCGGAGAGTGCTCGAGAGTACCTGTCTGTGAAGCAGTGCCTCCTCTGTTGATCTACCAGGCAAGCAAAACCCCCTTGTTCATTCCGATACAATCCCACTCTCTCGCTCCTGCTCTCTTTTACCGCATTAGGACAACAATGATTCATCTGTTACTTGCTGCGGTAGTTGAACCCATTATCCTCTGCATGACCTGTCATTGCCACAATAAATAGATGAAACCCACTAGCATGAGTAGGAGTTGTTTGATCCCTGATGTGCCTACTCATTCATGCTTCTTTGTCATGCCTACTATTGCTTAGAGTTGTGTCAGGTCTGATTCATCGGGGATGAATTGGAAAGTTGTGAACATGTCCTACTGTGTGAGAGCTATGTGTGTGAACACGATTTGGTAAAGGTAGCGGTGAGAGGCCATGTAGGAGTACATGGTGGGTTGTCTCATTGCAGCTGTCCTCAGGAACTGACTTCTGTGTTTGTGATCCATGAACAGTTACTACCACACATTGGGTTCCGGTAACTCGACCCCTCTCGACTTATTAATCAACAGGATCTCTGTCCAGGAGTTGCAACTAGTTTCTGGTGTTGGTAGGTAGTGTTAGTAGTCTACCAAGTGGCACCCGGTACAGGTGGGCTTGGGACAGACTAGGCACCGTGGCCGGGTATGCCAAGCGTCGCCCGTTTGGTGGGCTTGGAACCCTGTACACATCGTTTGGGGCCGTGAGCGACACCCCGGCCGGATCTCCTTGCGGATGGAACCTGAATAGGCGATTAACATGGACGAGAGACTTGTGTGGTTAGTCAGGTCGTGGCCGACTCCCTCGCCAGGCTTCCTCTTGAAGGGTGCCGAGATACACGACGCATACATGGTGGTAAGTGGCGAGAGCGTGTGTGAAGAAGTACACCCCTGCAGGGTTAAGATCATCTATTCGAATAGCCGTGTCCGCGGAAAAGGACTTCTGGGTTGCCTATACAGTTCATAGACAAGTGAAAGTGGATACTCTAAAATGTGCAAGATAAGTGTGAGTGCTATGGATGGCGATCTCGTAGGGAGACGGGAGCGGATCCATAGTGGTGTATTGATATGGTGAATATGTTGACTCGTGTGGGCCACCTCAAAAGAGTTACTTGCAGTCGTAGTTCAGGATAGCCACCGAGTCAAAGCTGGCTTGCTGCAGTCAAACTCCACCACCCCCTTTGTTGATACCGATGCATATGTAGTTAGTTCTTATGTAAGTCTTGCTGGGTACATTTGTACTCACGTTTGCCTATTTTATGTTTTGCAGAGAGACGTCAGTCTCGCTAGTAGTTCCGTGTGGACTTCGACGTTTAGCTTCTTACCTCAGCTACGATCTTGTGCCCTCGGCAGGATCTGGTAGATAGTCAGGCTTCTCAGCCTTTTTCATTTGTAGATGTCTGTACTCAGACAAGTTAAGCTTCCGCATGTGCTTTGACTTGTATGCTCTGAATGTTGGGTCATGAGACCCATGTTTGTAATATCTCGCTCCTCGGAGCCTAATGAATAAATACTTGAGTCATAGAGTTATGTTGTGATGCCATGTTGTACTTACACATATCGAGCATATTGTGTGTATGATTGAAATGCTTGGTATGTGTGGGATCCGACAACCTAGTTGTTTATCCTTGATAGCCTCTCTTATGGGAAAATGTAGTCTTGTGCTTCCATGAGCCATAGTAGTCCGCTACAGCCCGGTTCACTGGAGTCCTGCTAGCCCAGCACTACTGCTCCGGAACACTTGACTGGCCGGCATGTGATTCACCTCGTTCCTGTGTCTGTCCCTTCGGGGAAATGTCACGCGGTGACATCCAGAGTCCTGTCTAGCCTGCTACAGCCCGGGTTCCCGGAGTCCTGTTAGCCCAGTGCTACAGCCCGGTTTCGCACGCTGCTGACCGACATGCTCGATGTTGATTCATGTATGCCTGTCCCCGTAAGTTAGTGCCACTTTGGGTTCACGACTAGTCATGTCGGCCCGGGTTCTCTGTCATATGGATGCTAGCGACACTATCATATACGTGAGCCAAAAGGCGCAAACGGTCCCGGGCCATGGTAAGGCGACACCCGTGGGAATACCCTGCGTGAGGCCGCAAAGTGATATGAGGTGTTACAGGCTAGATCGGTGTGACTTAGAATTGGGGCCCTGACAATTCAATTTTTTTTTCCAAAATTTTCAGAAAAAACTTTCAAAAAACCCCATACCACAGCGCGAGCTCACGCCACGTGGTGGGCCTTTAGTGGCGGTTCCTGCCGAACCGGTACTAAAGGGGGGGGGGGCTTTAGTCTCCACTCTTTAGTGCCGGTTGCAAAACCGACACTAAAGGCCCTTACGAACCGGAGATAAAGCTTCGTTTTCTACTAGTGCCCTCAAGCTGAGGGAACTTTTCATTGCCGTCCGAATCCACATGGCTATGTTGTTGTGATGGTGGATGAAATAATGGAGGGATTTGAGGAGTTGGAGGTTGACTACCCTACAGGTGAAGTGGAGATTCATCTGGTAAATGCTTTAAGGAGTAGCTGCCTATGGAGAAAGGAGTATATCAAGCTTCCAAACTAGACGCCTCCTCCACCTCCTCCTCCTCCGGCGATTCAGGGCACTCCGCCTCCTCCTCAGCCGCGTCAGGGCACTCCGCCTCCTCCTCCAGCGCGTCAGGGCACTCTGCCTCGTCAGGGCACTTCGACGAGTGAGGGCACTCCGCCTCCTCCTCTAGCGCGTCAGGGTAGTACTGCGCCTCCTCCTCCATCTCCTCCGACGCATCAGGGCAGTACCGCGCCTCCTCCTCCGCCTCCTTCGCGTGTCAGCGAACTCCGCCGTGTCAGCAACGGTGGAAGAGAGACGCCGCCGCTCCGGCGGCTAGCAGTACAAGAGGCGGGAAGAAATACAAATTTGGTCCAAGCCTGAAGCCTCTTCCAAAGTTACCATACGAGAGGACTGACGAGGAAAACGCGGACATCTCTGCTGCTGAAGTGAGGGCCCATTTTGAACAGAAATCTCCACCTCCGAAGGAAACGGTGGATCCGGTGAAAGTGAAGCGCACTCTGGATGCCATGAAGCGACCACCACCGCCTCTGCCGGATTCCAACTATGTCCGCTGTATTAATAAGACATATGAAGATGCGCGGCGGTCGGGAAGTACTTCCAGTGATGCAAGATTAGCAGAACGAAGAAGTGGGAAAACAATTCCCCAGCTCGGCGAACAAGCGAAGCAATCGTGCTCCCCGCTCAAGGTGTCTAGCGATATCGTCGCTAATCATCCGGGGCTGTGCCCGGTACCAATCTTGGTGATTACCTGAGCGATGATGTAGAGTTTGAAATGTTAGAGGTAGTGGAGATCTTCAGATACGAGTACGGGAAGCCTCTCGTCAAACCTGATCATCCTGCTCTAACAACGATGATGCGAAGATTGCATGAATGGTATATGGATACCTGCAGGAAGTCTGGGAATGACAGTCTGATGGTGAGAATTAAAGATGAGCACGACCTCATTGGAGTTGAGTTGCTGCCTGTTGAATTTGTGGAGTTATTTCAGTTATTCAATAAAGATGCCCTCGACAAACAACTCATGACTTGCTACTGTCTGTAAGTATTACTTCTGTAATTAAGTCTCTATAGCTCAGCTCGTTCATTGCATGTATATATAATTATCCTCACTATATTATGCAGACTGAAGATCGTCGAATGCAAAAAAGGACAAATCTATGACATTGGGTTCATTAACCTGATACGTCTCCGTCGTATCTATAATTTTTGATTGTTCCATGCCAATATTCTTCAACTTTCATATATTTTTGGCAACTTTTTATACTATTTTTTGGGACTAACATATTGATTCAGTGCCCAGTGCCAGTTCCTGTTTGTTGCATGTTTTATGTTTCGCGGAAACCCAATATCAAACGGAGTCCAAACAGGATAAAAACGGACGGAGAATAATTTTGGAATATTTGTGATTTTTGGGAGGAAGAATCAACGCAAGACGGTGCCCGAGGTGGCCACGAGGGTGGCCCACACCACCACTTTAAGTGGGCGCGCCCCTAACCCTCGTGGGCCCCTCGTAAGGCGGTTGCTGCTCTACTTTGGCCGCAAGAAAGCTAATTTTTGGAAAAATATCTGGGCGAATGTTTCAATCCAATCGGAGTTACGGATCTCCGGATATGAAAGAAACGGTGCCAGGGCAGAGTCCCAGAACGCAGAAACAGAGAGAAACAGAGAGATAGATCCAATCTCGGAGGGGCTCTCGCCCCTCCCACGCCATGGGAGCCAAGGACCAGAGGGGAAACCCTTCTCCCATCTAGGGAGAAGGTCAAGGAAGAAGAAGAAGAAGAAGAAGAAGAAGAAGAAGAAGAAGGGGGGCTCTCTCCCTCTTGCTTCCGGTGGCGCCGGAACGCCGCTGGGGTCCATCATCATCACCGCGATCTACACCAACACCTCCATCATCTTCAGCAACGTCTCCATCACCTTCCCCCATCTATATTCAGCGGTCCACTCTCCCGCAACCCGCTGTACCCTCTACTTGAACATGGTGCTTTATGCTTCATATTATTATCCAATGATGTGTTGCCATCCTATGATGTCTGAGTAGATTTTCGTTGTCCTATCGATGATTGACGAATTGCTATGATTGATTTAATTTGCTTGTGGTTATGTTGCTGTCCTTTGGTGCCCATCATATGAGCGCGCGTGTGGATCACACCATAGGGTTAGGTGTATAGGCAAGAGTGACAAAAGCTTCAATCTAGCATAGAAATTGATGCATACGGGATTGAAGGGGGACCAATATATCTTAATGCTATGGTTGGGTTTTACCTTAATGAACGTTAGTAGTTGCGGATGCTTGCTAATAGTTCCAATCATAAGTGCATAGAATTCCATGTCAGGGATGACATGCTAGCAGTGGCCTCTCCCACATAAAACTTGCTATCGGTCTAGTAAAGTAGTCAATTGCTTAGGAACAATTTCACAACTCCTACCACCACTTTTCCACACTCGCTATACTAACTTTATTGCTTCTTTATCTAAACAGCCCCTACTTTTTATTTACGTGTTCTTTATTATCTTGCAAACCTATCCAACAACACCTACAAAGTACTTCTAGTTTCATACTTGTTCTAGGTAAAGCGAACGTCAAGCGTGCGTAGAGTTGTATCGGTGGTCGATAGAACTTGAGGGAATATTTGTTCTACCTTTAGCTCCTTGTTGGGTTCGACACTCTTACTTATCGAAAGAGGCTACAACTGATCCCCTACACTCGTGGGTTATCATAACCAAAATAACATAAATGAATGGTCGGTTAAAAACAGAGTCAAAGATACTGCAGAGAACTTGCTACAATCGTTACTTCGACATCGAAACAAAGGGAAAATACTCTTTCCCTACAACTTCAAGTGAGTGTTACTGTCTTGTGCATATTCCGTTTCGCTTACTCGAGGTTATAGTAATGTAATTGATGAGTTATGCATGCGCAGCTTCCACTTTATTCTGCTAGAGATTGAGCTTGACCGGGGAATAGTAAATGTCTTAGACTCGAGACGTAAAGACCCTCAGGATTATGCGGACATGACTGCAATGCTCCAGAAGTAAGTTCAATCAATCATTATCGCACCATATCGGTAACTTTCGTTCATTTGCTGATATCAAGTCATCATTTCCTTTGCCTGGCAGGGTTTGGAAAAAGTTCACCGGAATGGTTCCGGGTCTGCTGAGGGAGCTGCTATTTACACACCCCAAAGTAAGTAGTACTAGCTAGTACCGCGCATCTCTCATTGATTCTAGTTTCATCAATACCATTTATCATGCTTGATTATCAGTTTGATTGAACTCTATTTCTCGTAAAGTGCTTGAGGCAGTAAGGCGGGAATAATTTATGTGGATACTACGTTTGTGAGTTCATGTACAACTCGACCTCTGAGCGGGGCTTCTCTGACGAACAATATGAAGTACGTAAACAATATTCACAATTTTATTTTATTATCATCAATTGTGTTGAGTTCCTTTCATATGTATGTATTGACCCCCTTCTTTAAATTAGATGTGGCAGATGCGGGATGAACTCCTACCACATGATCGCATACGAGCAATTCAAGGGGAATTGGCAGGATTCTTTCTTGACCACGCCATACATAAAGACGGAGAATGCAATGTGGAAATTGAAATGGATTTTAGATGTTAGGGATTGTAAGAGATATTATATTGTATATATGTAGTAGCGTCGGATAGATATACGAAAAACTTGTTGTTCGACCAATCTCAGAGAAAGAGAGGTCACTTCTCTATGTATATGTTCATGACGATCTTGTGTAATTAACGGTTCCTTCATTTGCTTGCTAGCTAGCGTGTCGAGTTCTCTCTATATGTATAGTCGCTAGCATCGACCAAACACGGAGAAAGAGAGGTCACTTCTCTTTATTAGCTAGCTAACACAATATGAAACCCCTAAATTAACCCTCCAAAACCCATACCCCCCCCCCTTCAAAAAAAAGAAACCCCAGCGCCTGCGAGCTGCTGACGCGTGGCCGACTTTTGGTCCGGTTGGTGTTACCAACCGGGACTAAATGTCCTCCTGCCTGGGCGCCCCGCAGCGGCCACGTGAAGCCCCGTCGGTCCCGGTTCGTAAGCAAACCGGGACTAAAGGTTTTGGGCTATAGTCCCGTTTGATTTGACCCAGTTCCAAAACCGGGACTAAAGGCCCTCTGGAACCGGGACTAGTACCCTGTTTTCTACTAGTGTTGCAGCCGGAGCTGTGATTCTAGCACCACTCTCCTCTTGGTTTAAGTACATATTCGAACTGAGATATCACCATTCACATTGAGATGAAGCAAATTCGGGTGACAACAAAAACAGAAGATGCAGAGCCTCCTTGCAATTTATGCACACATAGCATAGTGGCACTCGCTTATTAGATGCTACGGAGTATATGGCAGTTCTTGACATATGCAATGAACAAAGGCGTTGGAAATGGAGTGCGTGTGCTTGCCGATAACTTGAGAAAATAGCCCATACAATTGACAATTTCAGTCCATGGTGCCGCCGAGGAGGCTATCCAGTAGTTTGGAAAAGGGCGCCGACAGATGCGGTCTTTCAGGAACTGGAAGGCGGGTGAAAGTTCCACCTGGAGAATTTTTCGCAATGTCTTGGAGACCCTAGCATATACATAAGAGATATGGATACATTGAGTTAGTTAGCAAGCAAGACTTTTCACTGGAGTAGCTCTGACTTCATACATACCTGGTTATACGCGTCCCCACCAAGGGTAAATGTGTGAACAGGCACTGTAGAGACGAATTTCTCTGTTCCATCAAAGAAGTCACCCTTGTTTATCAATCCATCAGAGAAGAACAAGATGATGCCGTTGCGGTAACCGCGGCTGCTGACCATTTTATGTGCCTCAACAAGGCCTGATGCCATGTTTTTAGTGCACGTCATCCTGCGCCTGGCGAATCCAGTGTAGCCAGTTTCCTTTGTCTCGGCTGAGTCAACTACTTTCATGTCCGATGTGTATGTGTTTGGGGTCGACATGACGTAGATGTAACCCATGCAACTGTCAACATAGTGGGTGAGCTTCTCTTGCACCAACCAAAAGACCCCACTATCCACCGTGTACCAGGCTGGGGTCGAGTCTGTGCAGTCAAAGGCATACACGATCACCACATCTAGTGGATCCCTTCCTGCAAACCAGTATGGACAATTGGTCATCCACACATCATACTATGCATGTTTGTGATTATTACAAATTCGGACTGGATTGGATGTTCTTATGTATATATATATACCTGAAATGGAACCAAGAGGTCTCTCAACATCCTCCGGGGTGCCCCCAAGGAGGCTATCTAGTAGCTTCGAGAAGGGTGTTGATAGATTTGGCCTTTCTGGAACAGGCTTGGTGTGAAACTTCCCTCCTGGAGAATTTGCCGCAATGGATTGGAGAACCTAGCATATATACAATACATAGGAATAAATTACTTATTCATGAGCCCATCATTATTTAGATAGATAATCTCTAATTCGATACATACATTGTTATAAGTGTCCCCGGCAAGGGTAAATGTGTGGACGGGCACTTCGGAGATGAAGTTGTTGGTTCCATCAAAGAAGTCACCCTCGTTCATCAACCCATCAGAGAAGAACAAGATAATGCCATTGTGGTGCCCACGGCTGCTGATCATTTTATGCGCCTCTGCAAGGCCCGATGCCATGTTCTTAGTGCAGGTCGTCCTGCGCCTAGCGAATCCTGTGTAGCCAGTTTCCTTTGTCTCCGCCGAGTCAACTACTTTCATGTCTGACGTGTATGTGTTAGCAGTTGACATGACGTAGATATAGCCCATGCAACTATCGGGGAAGTGGGTCAGCTTCTCTTGCACCATCCAAAAGATCCCATTATCCACTGTGTACCAGGCTGGGGTCCAGTCAGTACAATCAAAGGCATACACAATCACAACGTCCAGTGGCCCCCTTCCTGCAAACCAGTATAGACAATTAATTCATTCATATAATTTGATATTGATTCCTGACATAATTGTACTGGATGCCTCTATATACCTGAATTGTCACTGGAGAGCTTGTTTGGAACATGGCGGCCAGAGGAATTCACCGTGAGGGTATGGAGACCCTGGAATATACACAACAATACAAGACATTGATAAAATATTTGGACTAGAGCACATATAAAAGTTGCTTAAACTATGTTTCGACTCCTCTTCAATCTCCTAGGATTTAGTTGGGACACGAAACAGAGTAGCATTTTGGAAGCACGTTCCCACCATGGTCACAAGTCAAGTGTAGGAAGCTTTACGAGCCAAAGTGCATCAACATCAGTTGAGTATTGAGATCCAACCGCTGCCCATCATAGTGGGTCTCGGGCTATTGTCAAAACTGCTTATTATTTTTGAAAGATAACTGCTTATTATAAATTTTCTAACACCTACAACCTATAGATAACATTATCCATTTGGAGGCTAATGCTTTGGGTAAGAATAAACACAATAAAGATTACACGATGCTGTCACGCTTCCATTAATCCTGTTACCTTTCTGGATCATACAAATACTATAATCATGGTTTAGAAACAGATAAGTAGATGTCCGCGATGGTACCTTGCCCAAAACCTGAGTTTCCATATCATTCAAGTTCACCATAATCTCCTTCATTGTGGGCCTCTGGTGTCTGTCAGTATGCACACAGCATATTGCAATTTTGGTGCATGTCTCTACTTGATATAAATCTGCTGTATTATCCCTCTCCCTCCAATATGTACATACCTGTAATATCGATAAGCAAAAGGTTTAGCAGTAACATCATCAGATGGATAATTATTTATCTATATGATCATAACACCAGATCGACCTGTAAGCATTAAATTAAACATGTTGGTGATAAAAAAAGTTGTTCATACATATTCAACAAATTTCTTGGCGCCATGTTCGTGATAAGTTTCTAAACCGCGAGATCCTCCAATTACATCTATGATTGTAACACCTAAACTAAAGACATCAGCCTTATCTGACACCACGCCCTCTTTTCTTACTTCAGGCGCCATGTAGTTCCTGCAAGAAATCAATTTTTTTAAGGACACAATCATCACCACCGTCTGTTTGCTTACATGACAAAACCAAATCATCTCAAAATTAATGATGCATTCCACTGTGCTCACGTTGTCCCTGAAACTGAACCAATGACTTTTACATGGGTACGGCTTGTTGTGTAGATCCTTGACAATCCGAAATCCGCAATTTTTGGATTCTTGCGCTTGTCAAGTAATATGTTGGCAGGCTTTAAATCCAGGTGGAGGATTGGACGCTCGCACCCACAGTGAAGATAACATAAGCCTTCACAAGTCCCTTTTATTATTTGGTAATGCGTGGGCCAGTCATGTCCCAGGGAATTTCCTGCAAATTAAAGAGCATGGACAATTACCGAGTAAAATGGAATTGAAATTTTTATTTCTAAATTAACATGGAAGAGAAGAGAATCGGATTGAAGTTTACCATAAAGATGCTTGTCTAGGCTGGTACCGTGCATATATTCGAAGCAGAGCACTTTGTATATGTGTTTACCAAAAACAGGAGGGCCATCCTTTTGCTCAATATATTCGCTGGTCACTTCATTACAATAACCAACAAGTCGTACAATGTTTGGATGTTGGACCTTCATATGATTACTGAGTTCATTCATAAATTGTTTGTCGTCAATTTCTTTGGCTGAATCAAGCAACTTCACTGCTATCTCTTCCTTCTTGTAAACTGCCTGTTTGCGTTTAAGAAAACTAATTAATAATACTTCCTCCACTCTATGAAACTCTATGTTATAAGGTGTATTATTACTTTTTAAAGCTAATCCTTCCAACCTTTGACCATTTTTTTACATAACATTATTAGTATTTACAATACAAATAAATAAAACAAATATAAAAACATATTTCATGATGGATATACTGTAGGAAGAAATTCCTACAGTTTTGGGTAAAAATGATATTAAGTTGGTATTATATATAGATGCATATTTTTTTTTCATAAACTTGCTTAAACATAGAATGCTTAAGTTTTGAAAAATAAATGCACTTTATAGAATGGAACTTAATACCATGGTTTTTTTGCGACAAAGAACATAATACCATGTTGACTATTAGTACCTTGTAAACTTCTCCATAACCACCTCTTCCAATTTTATGGGTGTCCGAAAAATGGTTGGTAATTATTCTCAGATCCGATAAGTCTATCCGTGGTATCATGCTTCAATCACTGTGTACACGCTATATATAGCAAGGTCGGTGTGCCTTTCTCTGCATATATATATAAAAAAACATCATCAGCATCGGTATACAGAGAGGACGTAGGGTATATACGGTTGTAACTATCTGAGCAGAAACATGTTTTCTGCCCAATTTGAAAATTTCCGGCTCAACCTGGGATAGCCACAAGCATCAGCGGATTCTGCCAGCGGGTGCCAGGTATGAGGTGGGATGAGGTAGAAGGTGGCAGCGGGACTGGCAAGGAAAAGAGTACGGACCGCTGGCGTCGATGGCATGGCAGCAAAGGAGGGTGAGAGGCGCTCAGGGTTCAATTCTGCAGGTGAGGTTCTTTGTGTGTTGGCAGCTGATAAGAGGGCTGGATCCTAGCCTCGTGTATGCACTGTCGTGGGCGAATTTCAAAGATTTTCCAAAGCTCGGCTGATATATATCGATTTCAGTGGCATAATTTGCATTTGGCCGAATCCTTTCAAGAACAACCACGTACGGTAGTTATGATATTTTGCGGAAGTCCCGGCCAGATCTGGCTAGGGGGTACGAATTCTTAAAATGAAATTATATAGCCTTTCCATGGCGGAATGGAAGTCGTAGGATCTGCGTAAAATCAACTAGAAGACGAGATCGAAGATGTAAGCAACTAACCTCCTTGAAGGTCCTGCGGCCGCGTGAGATGCCCTGCTCGCTCACACTGATTAAGCCAGCAGATCGATATCTATATTTGTTCGGGCGCCAGAGCATAGGTTGTTGGCCCCAAGTTTCTTTGCTTTATCTCAATGGATGGATGTTCCAAGTTTGTTCGCTAGTTGTGTGACTTGTCACAACTGCAGAACTGCTCTTTAAGACCTCATCGCATAAGGGTTGCTCCGACTTACGTGTGATGTGATCAGCACAAGGTGTGGATTCAACTTGATTGTCCTTAGTATCCTCTAACCCTCTAACCCTCTTTAGTTCAGTCAAATGAACTGAAATTTTCAGCTCAAAAAAAAAAGAGAGAGAGAGCTGAAACAGTGGCGTAGCCACATCAGAGACACGCCCCAGGCCAAGCTTGTTGCTACAGTAGTAACAGTAGCAAACAGTGCTACTGCTGCTACAGGTAACGAAGCAGCAAGCTGCTACGCCCCAGGTCACAGCCCTAGTAGCCTGGGCCCTAGCTACGCCACTGTGCATAACTGCTTACAGCACCCGTAAACTGTCCACATCGGTCAGGACCACGCTGTGCAGACTACGGAAGCCATCCAACACGGTCCTGTATCGATATGCGGGGCGGTTCGGACGCGTTTTCTACCGCAAATTTGGGACAAAGTAGGGGAAGGTTTGCATGAATCCGGACAACAGACATGTAGGACTCCGACACCGCCGGCCCACCCAATTCCCCTCGCGGTCCCATTTCTTTCCACTCCGTCCCTTCCCCCTTTACTTTGCAACTGCACCCTCCACCTCCACCGCCGATATTGTACGTCTTCGGCTGCCACAGAGGCATTGCCGGACGTCCACAACCAGTACCGACGCGCCCGCTCGCCTTTACAACGAAGTTGTCCACCCTGGAGCCGTTTGTACCCAGGTACACTCCCCCCCCCCCCAAGTCGACGACCTCCATGGCGGACACCACGCCTGACAGGTGTTCAGTCAAATGACATTGAGCTTATTTTCAAATGCTATGTTATATTTCATAGTACGAAGGAGCTGAGCTACTCGACCATGGAGGATGAATTATTGTGAGATGCGTGGTTGGCCATATCTGTGGATTTCGTAGGAGGGAGCAGAGGGGAGGCCTTCTGGCAGCAAGTGCATTAAATGTTTCACGCACGAAAACACATTGTGCACTACGACATGTACATCATTCAACAACGCAACATGATGTCGTTGTCGTATCTCTGGCACACTATGCAGACCAGCGTCACCAAATTTTGCGGCTAGGTTCGTCAGCTCAAGGCAAGGTGGCCATTGCACGCAGGAGAGGACGACATCGTAAGTTTTGTTTTCCAATTGCTCAGTTTGTTGATTGGTTCATGATAACCCACAAGTATAGGGGATGGCAACAGTTTTCGAGGGTAGAGTATTCAACCCAAATTTATTGATTCGACACAAGGGGAGCCAAAGAATATTCTCAAGTATTAGCAGTTGAGTTGTCAATTCAACCACACCTGGATAACTTAATATCTGTAGCAAAATATTTAGTAGCAAAGTAGTATAGAAGTAACGGTAACAGTAGCAAAAGTAACAGCAGCAGTTTTGTAGTAATTGTAACAGTAGCAACAGTAAAGTAACTAAGCAAAGAACAATATGTGAAAAACTCGTAGGCATTGGATCAGTGATGGATAATTATGTCGGATGCGATTCCTCATCTAATAGTTATAATATAGGGTGACACAGAACTAGCTCCAGTTCATCAATTTAATATAGGCATGTATTCCGAATATAGTCATACGTGCTTGTGGAAAAGAACTTGCATGACATCTTTTGTCCTACCCTCCCGTGGCAGCGGGGTCCTATTGAAAACTAAGGGATATTAAGGCCTTCTTTTAATAGAGTACCAGAACAAAGCATTAACACTTAGTGAATACATGAACTCCTCAAACTACGGTCATCACCGGTAAGTATCCCGATTATTGTCACTTCGGGGTTAACGGATCATAACACATAATAGGTGACTATAGACTTGCAAGATAGGATCAAGAACTCACATATATTCATGAAAACATAATAGGTTCAGATCTGAAATCATGGCACTCGGGCCCTAGTGACAAGCATTAAGCATAGCAAAGTTGTAGCAACATCAATCTCAGAACATAGTGGATACTAGGGATCAAACCTAACAAAACTAACTCGATTACATGGTAAATATCATCCAACCCATCACCGTCCAGCAAGCCTACGATGAATTACTCACGCACGGCGGTGAGCATCGTGAAATTGGTGATGGAGGAAGGTTGATGATGACGACGGCGACGGATTCCCCTCTCCGGAGCCCCGAACGGACTCCAGATCAGCCCTCCCGAGAGAGATTAGGGCTTGGCGGTGGCTCCGTATCGTAAAACGCGATGAATCCTTCTCTCTGATTTTTTCTCCCTGAACGTGAATATATGGAGTTGGAGTTGACGTCGGTGGAGCCTCAGGGGGCCCACGAGGCAGGGGCGCGCCCTAGGGGGGGCTTCCCCCACCCTCGTGGACAGGGTGTGGGCCCCCTGACGTTGATTCTTTCGCCAATATTTTTTATTAATTCCAAAAAGTTGCTCCGTGGATTTTCTGGTCATTCGGAGAACTTTTGTTTCTGCACAAAAATAACACCATGGCAATTCTGTTAAAAACAGCGTCAGTCCGGGTTAGTTCCATTCAAATCATGCAAGTTAGAGTCCAAAACAAGGGCAAAAGTGTTTGGTAAAGTAGATACGACGGAGACGTATCAACTCCACCAAGTTTAAACCTCTGCTTGTCCTCAAGCAATTCAGTTGACAAACTGAAAGTGATAAAGAACAACTTTTACAAACTCTGTTTGGTCTTGTTGTTGCAAATATGTAAAGCCAGCATTCAAGTTTTCAGCAAAGATTATGAACTAACCATATTCACGGTAACACTTAGGTCTCATGTTTACTCATATCAATGGCATAATCAACTAGCGAGCAATAATAATAAATCTCGGATGACAACACTTTCTCAAAATAATCATAATATGATAACAAGATGGTATCTCGCTAGCCCTTTCTTAGACTGCAAAACATAAATGCAGAGCACCTCTGAAGATTAAGGACTGACTAAACATTGTAATTCATGGTAAAAAAAGATCCAGTCATAGTCATACTCAATATAAATTAATAGTAATGGATGCAAATGACAGCGGTGCTCTCCAGCGGGTGCTTTTTAATAAGAGGATGATGACTCAACATAAGAGTAAATAGATAGGCCCTTCGCAGAGGGAAGCAAGGATTTGTAGAGGTGTCAGAGCTCGATTTTGAAATAGAGATAAATAATATTTTGAGCGGTATACTCTCATTGTCAACATAACAACCAAGAGATCTCGATATCTTCCATGCTACACACAATATAGGCGGTTCCCAAACAGAATGGTAAAGTTTATACTCCCCCACCACCAACAAGCATCAATCCATGGCTTGCCCGAAACAACGGGTGCCTCCAACTAATAACAATCCTGGGGGAGTTTTGTTTGCATTTATTTTGATTTGAGCATGGGACTGGGCATCCCGATTACCAGCCATTTTCTCGTGAGTGAGGAGTGGAGTCCACTCCTCTTGAGAATAACCCACCTAACATGCAAGATACAGACAGCCCTAGTTGATACATGAGCTATTTGAGCATACAAAACATAATTTCATTTGAAGGTTTGGAGTTTGGCACATACGAATTTACTTGGAACGGCAGGTAGATACCGCATATAGGAAGGTATGGTGGATTCATATGGAATAACTTTGGGGTTTATGGATTTTGGATGCACAAGCAGTATTCCCGCTTAATACAAGTGAAGGCTAGAAAGAGACTAGGAAGCGACCAACTAGAGAGCGACAACAGTCATGAACATGCATTAAAATTAATCAACACTGAGTGCAAGCATGAGTAGGATATAATCCACCATGACCATAAATATCGTGAAGGCTATGTTGATTTTATTTCAACTACATGCGTGAACATGTGCCAAGTCAAGTCACTTGAATCATTCAAAGGAGGATACCACCCTATCATACCACATCACAACCATTTTAATAACATGTTGGCACACAAGGTAAACCATTATAAGCTCCTAGCTAATTAAGCATGGCATAAGCAACTATAATCTCTAATTGTCATTGCAAACATGTTTATTCGTAATAGGCTGAATCAGGAACGATGAACTAATCATATTTACAAAAACAAGATAGGTCGAGTTCATACCAGCTTCTCTCATTGCAGTCATTTCATCGTATATCGTCATTATTGCCTTTCACTTGCACGACCGAACGGTGTGTATAATAATAATAGTACACATGCATTGGACTAAGCTGGAATCAGCAAGCATTCAATTCAAGGGAGAAGACAAGGTAATATGGGCTCTTCATTAAATCAACAATAATGCATATGAGAACCACTCAACATTTTCATCATGGTCTTCTCCTCTCGACCCCCAAAGAAAAGAAAATAAATAAAACTATTTACACAGGAAAGCTCCCAACAAGCAAAAGAAGAACAAGAAATCTTTTTGGTTTTTTTTAATCACTACTACTACAGGCATGGAAAGTAAACTAGCTAAAAGCTATAACTAATTTTTTGGTTTTTCTTAAGGTTATTCAAACACACAAGGAGAAAGCAAGAAAATGAAATACACTAGCATGGGTACTACAATGAAAAAGTATGAGCACTGACAAGTAGAATGAGTGTGTGAACATGAATGTAAAGTCGGTGAGAAATACGTACTCCCCCAAGCTTAGACTTTTGCCTAAGTTGGATTATAGCTACTCTCCGGTGTACTGAGGAGTGTCATCTGAGTGCCACTGGCTGGTGATCTCCTTCGGATCCCACTGATAAAAGGACAGTCGATAAGGGTTAAGTGGTGGTTCCGGCTCAGGCTCTGGAGCTGGTGTCTGGCTCCGGTACGCGTAAACGGCCTCAGGCAAGACGAGGTACGTGCCTGAAGATAAATCAAACAAAGAGGGTGCAGGCATGATAATAGTCTCACTATGAGTTTTATGAAATCTCAAATTATACTTAAGCATCTTCTCATCATTTTTAACAATAAAGTCATGTGCTACCATACTCTTATAATCTAGAAAAGTAGGGGGCAACAACTTTTCCTCTGTCTCATAATGCCTAATAGGTATCCTAAAGTGTTTAGCAAGGCGTGAAGCATAGATGCCTCCAAAGATGGGGCCGTTTGTACGGTTCGGACTTAATCGTTTAGCAACAATAGCGCCTAAACTAACAGTGTTATCACGAAATAAAGCATGGCACAAAATAACAATATCAGGAACACTAAGGTTTGCACAGTTCCCACGACCAATTAAGCATCTACTAGCAAAGATTGCAAAGTAACGTAGAACAGGAAAGTGTGTGCTAGTAATTCTTGCATCAGAAACCTTGATCGTTTCCCCTACAGTAATCATATCAATAAGTCCATCCACATCTCTACGATGTGGTTCCTCTATGCTGCCCTCGAAGGGTATCTTGCAAACCGCACAAAAATCACATAGTGACATCTTCCTAACCTCATCATATAAATGAAACTCCACTGAAGGTGGTGATTTCTTAGAATGAAAGTAAATTTTTTGCATGAAAGTATTAGTGAGTAGGAAATACTGATCGAGTTGGTCGCGGAGGAAGTCGGTGAGGCCTGCATTCTCAGCCAAAGAATAAAAATCATCATGAATCCCGGCTGCTCTCAAGAACTCATCATAAGGCCATTCACACGGCCGAACTTCCGCGACGCGAGGGAGATTATACTTGGGCTTTTTATTCTCCTTACTTTGTTTATCCTTCGAGCTTTGGCTCGAAGAGCCCCTCGAAAATCTCTTTATCATTCTCTGAAAATTTCTGAAGTTTTTAGTAACTCAAAATAAAATTGACCCAAACTCAAGAAAATTGATAGCAACTACTCCCATGAGTGCCTAGAGACTATATCATGCATTATAACTACTTGGGACCATGTAAATTTGATATGCAAGCTCAAGAACAGTGTCACCTTAGCAGCAAAAATTTACAATGAATAAAGCACTAGAACAAAAGCTAAATGGACCATTGGAGGAGTCACATACCAAAGAACAATCCCCCAAAGCAGTTTTGTGAATGGAGCTTTGAGCAAGGAGATCAAACATGGTAGCAAGATGAGCTAGAACTCATGCTTGAGCTAGTTGGTGATTTTTTTGGGAGGAAGAAGAAGTGTGTGGGTGCAGGAATAAGTGGAGGGGGTCCACCAGGGGCCCACGAGGCAGGGGGTGCGCCCCAGGAGGGTGGGCGCGCCACGGACCCTCGTGGCCAGGTGCTTGCCCCCTGTTGTGTTCTCAGTGCCAAATATTCTCAAATATTCTAGAAAAAATCATATTTCATTTTCAGGGCATTCAGAGAACTTTTATTTTTGGGGTATTTTTTATGGCATGGATAAATCAGATAACAGACAGTAAATACTATTTTTTCTTTATTTAATCTAAATAACAGAAAGTAAAAGGAGGGTACAGAGAGTTGTGCTTTCTAACTTCATCCATCTCATTCTCATCAAAAGGAATCCACTAACAAGGTTGATCATGTCGTGTTAACAAACTCATTCCAAATAACATGGAACCGGAGAAATTTCGAATAACACTAGGTTACCTCGACAGGGATATGTACATCCCCAATAATAAGAATATCATGTTTCTTCCTAATAGTAGGAAGAGGAAATTCAAAACCTCCAATAATAATTGATGGAATTTTTCCAATAGAATTGATACTGTGAACTTGAGGTTGTTTCCTCGGAAAGTGTAACGTATGCTCATTACCATTAACATGAAAAGTGACATTGCCTTTGTTGCAATCAATAACAGCCCCTGCAGTATTCAAAAAGGGTCTACCAAGGATAATTGACATACTATCGTCCTCGGGAATATGAAGAATAACAAAGTCCGTTAAGATAGTAACGTTTGCAACCACAACAGGCACATCCTCACAAATACCTACAGGTATAGCAGTTGATTTATCAGCCATTTGTAAAGATATTTCAGTAGGTGTCAACTTATTCAATTCAAGTCTACGATATAAAGAGAGAGGCATAACACTAACACCGGCTCCAAGATCACATAAAGCAGTTTTAACATAGTTTCTTTTAATGGAGCAAGGTATAGTTGGTACTCCTGGATCACCAAGTTTCTCTGGTATTCCACCCTTAAAAGTATAATTAGCAAGCATGGTGGAAATTTCAGCTTCTGGAATCTTTCTTTTATTTGTAACAATATCTTTCATGTACTTAGCATAAGGATTCACTTTAAGCATATCAGTCAAACGCATACGCAAAAAGATAGGTCTAATCATTTCAGCAAAGCGCTCAAAATTCTCATCATCCTTTTTCTTGGATGGTTTAGGAGGAAAAGGCATGGGTTTCTAAACCCATGGTTCTTTTTCTTTACCATGCTTCCTAGCAACAAAGTCTCTCTTATCATAACGTTGATTCTTTGATTGTGGGTTATCAAGATCAACAACAGGTTCAACCTCTACATCATTATTATTGCTAGGTTCAGCATCAACATGAACATCATCATTAACATTATCACTAGGTTCATGTTCATCACCAGATTGTGTTTCAGCATCAGAAATAGAAATATCATTGGGATTCTCAGGTGTGTCTACAACAGGTTCACTAGAAGCATGGAAAGTCCTATCATTTTTCTTTTTCTTCCTCTTAGAAGGACTAGGTGCATCAACAATATTTCTCTGAGAATCTTGCTCAATTCTCTTAGGGTGGCCATCAGGATACAAAGGTTCCTGAGTCATTTTACCTCCTCTAGTTGCTACTCTAACAGCAAAGTCATGTTTATTATTATTCAATTCATTGAGCAAATCATTTTGTGCTTTAAGCATTTGTTCTACTTGAGTGGTAACCATAGAAGCATGTTTACTAATGAGTTTAAGTTCACCCTTGACTCTAGACATATAATCACTCAAGTGTCCAATCATATAAGCATTACTTTTCAATTGTCTACCAACAAAAGCATTGAAGTTTTCTTGTTTAGCCATAAAGTCATCAAATTCATCCAAGCATTGAGTAGCAAACTTAGTAGACGGGATTTCAACTTTATCATATCTATAGAGAGAATTTACCTTTACTACCTGTGTCGGATTATCAAGACCATGTATTTCTTCAATAGGTGGTATATTAAGGCCATGTATTTCTTCAACAGGAGGTAAATTCTTAACATC
Organism: Triticum aestivum; assembly: GCF_018294505.1. Taxonomy (NCBI): domain Eukaryota; kingdom Viridiplantae; phylum Streptophyta; class Magnoliopsida; order Poales; family Poaceae; genus Triticum; species Triticum aestivum. The sequence continues at coordinate 611,055,679 of NC_057814.1, forward strand.
TTCAGCTTTAATACCTTTTTCTTTCATAGATTTCTTTTCCTCTTGCATATCTTCAGGACTGAGAAATATAACACCTCTTTCCTTCGGAGTTGGCTTAGGAGTTGGTTCAGGTAGTGTCCAATTATTTTTGTTAGTCAACATATTATTGAAGAGCAATTCAGCTTGATCAACTGTTATTTCCCTGAAAACACAACCAGCACAACTATCCAGGTGGTCTCTGGAAGCATCGGTTAGTCCATTATGAAATATATCAAGTATTTCATTTTTCATGAGAGGATGATCCGGCAAAGCATTAAGTAATTGGAAAAGACTCCCTCAAGCTTGTGGGAGACTCTCTTCTTCAATTTGACAAAATTATATATTTCCCTTAAAGCAGCTTGTTTCTTATGAGCAGGGAAATATTTAGCAGAGAAGTAATAAATCATATCCTGGGGACTATGCACACAACCAGGATCAAGAGAATTAAACCAAGTTTTAGCATCACCCTTTAATGTGAATGGAAATATCTTAAGGATATAATAGTAGTGAGTTTTCTCATCATTAGTGAATAGGGTGGCTATATCATTTAACTTAGTAAGATGTGCCACAGCAGTTTCAGATTCATAGCCATAAAAAGGATCAGATTCAACCAAAGTAATTATCTCAGGATCGACAGAGAAATCATAATCCTTATCAGTAACAAAGATAGGTGAAGTAGCAAAAGCAAGGTCATATTTCAATCTAGCATTCAGAGACTTTTCTTTAAGCTTTGCTAGTAACTTCTTAAGATCAGATCTATCATTGCAAGCAAGAAAATCTCTATCAGTTTCTTCATCCATAACAGAACCCTCAGGGACAACAGGCAATTCATATCTAGGGGGAGGACCTTCATCATCACTTTCATCAGTATTATCAGTTTCAATAATTTCATTCTCTCTAGCCCTAGCAAGTTGTTCATCAAGAAATTCACCTAATGGCACGGTATTATCAAGCATAGAAGTAGTTTCATCATAAGTATCATGCATAGCACATGTGGCATCATCAATAACATGCGACATATCAGAATTAATAGCAGAAGCAGGTTTTGGTGTCGCAAGCTTACTCATAACGGAAGGAGAATCAAGTGCAGAGCTAGATGGCAATTCCTTACCTCCCCTCGTAGTTCAGGGATAAATCTTGGTTCTTTCGTCTTTCAAGTTCCTCATAATGATCAGCAGATATAAATCCCAAGTGACTCAAAGAATAGAGCTATGCTCCCCGGCAACGGTGCCATAAAATAGTCTTGATAACCCACAAGTATAGGGGATCGCAACAGTTTTCGAGGGTAGACTATTCAACCCAAATTTATTGATTCGACGGAAGGGGAGCCAAAGAATATTGTCAAGTATTAGCAGTTGAGTTGTCAATTCAACCACACTTGGATAACTTAATATCTGCAGCAAAGTATTTAGTAGAAAAGTAGTATAGAAGTAATAGTAACAATAGCAAAAGTAACAGCGGCAGTTTTGTAGTAATTGGAACAATAGCAACGGTAAAGTAACTAAGCAAAGAACAATATGTGAAAAGCTCGTAGGCATTGGATCAGTGATGGATAATTATTTTGGATGCGATTCCTCGTGTAATAGTTATAACATATGGTGACACAGAACTAGCTCCAGTTCATCAATGTAATGTAGGCATGTATTCCGAATATAGTCATACGTGCTGATGGAAAAGAACTTGCATGACATCTTTTGTCCTACCCTCCCGTGGCTGCGGGGTCCTATTGGAAACTAAGGGATATTAAGGCCCCATTTTAATAGAGTACCGGACCAAAGCATTAACACTTAGTGAATACATGAACTCCTCAAACTACGGTCATCACCGGTAAGTATCCCGATTATTGTCACTTCGGGGTTAACGGATCATAACACATAATAGGTGACTATAGACTTGCAAGATAGGATCAAGAACTCACATATATTCATGAAAACATAATAGGTTCAGATCTGAAATCATGGCACTCGGGCCCTAGTGATAAGCATTAAGCATAGCAAAGTCATAGCAACATCAATCTCAGAACATAATGGATACTAGGGATCAAACCCTAACAAAACTAACTTGATTACATGGTAAATCTCATCCAACCCATCACCGTCCAGCAAGCCTACGATGGAATTACTCACGCACGGCGGTGAGCATCGTGAAATTGGTGATGGAGGAAGGTTGATGATGACGATGGCGACGGATTCCCCTCTCCGGAGCCCCGAACGGACTCCAGATCAGCCCTCCCGAGAGAGATTAGGGCTTGGGGGCGGCTCCGTATCGTAAAACGCGATGAATCCTTCTCTTTGATTTTTTCTCCCCGAACATGAATATATGTAGTTGGAGTTGACGTCGGTGGAGCCTCAAGGGGCCCATGAGGCAGGCGGCGCGCCCTAGGGGGGGCACCCCCACCCTCGTGGACAGGGTGTGGGCCCCCTGACGTTGATTCTTTTGCCAATACTTTTTATTAATTTCAAAAAGATGCTCCATAGATTTTCAGGTCATTCCGAAAACTTTTATTTCTACACAAAAATAACACCATGGCAATTCTGCTGAAAACAGCGTCAGTCCGGGTTAGTTCCATTCAAATCATGCAAGTTAGAGTCCAAAACAATGGCAAAAGTGTTTGGAAAAGTCGATACGACGGAGACGTATCAGTTCATTCACTCAATGTTGGTCTACACATTATTGGGGAAAACTTAGGGACGACTATTTACGTGCGCACACTGTTGGATGAAGCTGAAAGGGGTGTATGTGTGGAACGACATGATCCGTTGATGAAAAACTTGTTGGACATCTAGGATCTAGTCGAATTTGAGACATTGTCGCACTAGACTTAATTTGCATGCTATGGATGAATGATTTTTACTATTTTCTATTAAAACTTTGATGAATATAGATCAGTTTGCATCAATTTTATCCGATTTGTTTAAATGCGGGTTAAATCTATGTGGCTACGGTTGAATGACGGCCTCCCGCATCCGTCTCGATCGACAAGACCCCTATCCACGGGCAGATTCTCGAAAAAAATTCTATGAATTGCAGTTGGAGATGGACTTATAGGTGAAAGTTTATGAGTGACGGCCACACATTTGCACGTGTCAATCTGGCGAGTTACCATTTTAGTGCCGGGTGCAAACTCGTTCCCGTCACTCCAATTTAGATACCAGCAGCGGCCGCCACAGATGACATCGGGTCGGACGAGTCATGGGCCAAAATTACGATTGGCAGGCACAATTAACTAAAATTTCAAAATCACATCACTTTCACGACTGCAAAACTGCTTTTTACCTCTAAAAATTTACATCTATTATAAAAGTTCAATGAAAGCATAAAGTATCTCAAACATACTAAAAATTGCATCAACATTTTAAGACTACCAAACGATCACTACTACTGTCAGAACGAGCCGCCGATACGCCGCTGTTGTAGCTTTCCTACGAGAGCCGGCTTGACCTTGTCGATAACAGTCAGAAAGTCTTTATGCACGTGCCCCTAAGAGCCGACGCACTAAAGCCGCAATCTCACTACTGCAAAACTGCTTATAGTTGGAAGCTTACTAGTAGCGTACATGCTATTGCGCCTGCCATCAGTAGTCGCGCAACCTATCATTGGCGGGCACCACCATACACCCAACGCTGGTAACATCGGTCCAGATTAGCCCTGGGCCAAAATTACACGTAGTCGCCACAAAATCGCGCACACCACTAGTGCTTAAGTTACTAGTGGTGAGTAACTATACATGCCCGTGAGTGACGGGCGGGCTCCATTTAGGGCGTGTTCGGCAACGCCCCACGCTCTCAACTCCAAAAACTTCTCGTGAGAAGTTGCTCTGAACGCCTGAGACTCGTGAAGCTAGATTCTCCCTCCGTTCGAAAATACTTGTCATCAAAATGGATAAAACAAGATGTATATAGAACTAAAATACGTCTACATACATCTTCTTTTATCAATTTTGATGACAAGTATTTCCGGCCGGAGGGAGTAGAAGGGAAGCTGGAGCTATTATGTGCAAAAATGAGAAGCAAACTCGGCCTAGCTCCACCAAAGCATAAAGCTGAAGTTGGCCCTTTTTACATCCAACTGCCACCGCCAAACATACCAATCGGTACGAGAGCGGAGACATCGCTCCGTTCCTCTTCCCCAGCTCCAACCCTAGCCGCCGCCATGCACTTCGCCAGTCCGTCGCGGCCGCCGCTCCTATCGGGCGGTAGATCAAGCTGTTACAACCCCGTTCCCGCCGGTTCCGTCACAACGAGGTGGATCCCCGTTGCATCCTGACACCGGCGTCGCTCCAGCCCACCACGCCATCGCCATCGCCACCACCACCCTGCTCCACCCCTTCGTCGGCCATCAAGCCTCCCCTCCGGCAGCTCGCTTCCTTGCCACGTCGTCCTTCCAACTCGCCTCCTCCCCCGATGGAGATCTGGCCATGGCAGCCACTGTTCGGCCTCTGTACAGGCTTGCCCGAAGTGGGCTCCCTCTAGTGGGCCCAAACTGGTGCCCAACAGCCCGGCGGCCTCCCAGCTGGGCTGCAGCACTGGGAGAAGCTACGAACGCTCCCGAACGGGTTGAGAATCACCGGATGGAGTGAGAAGCATTGTTGAGAAGCTGAATGTGTGGAGTTTGGGAAGCTTGGAGGACTTCAGAACACGCCCTTAGAGCATGTCACTAGTCTGTATAATTAAAAGTCAATAGCATTTGACCTATAAGTCCAAATTAATTTATTATTATTTACTTTTTTTCATAAAAATATATGTCCAATAGAATAAGTTTTATATTTTGTTGACCACATTTATATTTGATTAAAAATTTAAAACAAATAACATCTAGTAAATGACTACAAAAATAAAAACCAATAATGTGTCCGCAAGTAACTCTCTGAAATTTTAACCATAGACTTTAGAGGTCATACCGTTACACCATGCCAAGTTTCGCATTTTTACACTTCACTTAAGTTTTTCTAAAATTCACAACCCATTTACCTTCATGTTTTATTTTTATCTTTTCATAAACAAAATTTTGAGTTTTCGAAACAATCCTCACACATGATCTAAATATTTACTCAACAACCTAATATAATTATCTACAAAGTTTTGTGCATTTATTAATGTACATATAGTTCAGATTTGAATAATATCCATTAAATACCTAAAACAATTAATGCCTTAAAATAGAAGATTGACCAGAAAAGTCCCAAATGTTGGTCTTTAGAACATAGAAAATGTTTAGAGGAGAAATGACGAAAAACTGAGTTCCTCTTCAGACCTCACACTTTCCCTTTGTAACTCTTATTCTTCCGCAAACATGATTCATTTCTAAGCGCAGGACATCACAACATTTTTGTAGTTCTATTAAATTTTTACCACACTCTCTAGATATCATACATTATACCATGTCAAGTTTCATATTTGTAGTACTTCACTTTCAAATAGTATACCAAAAATATAGAAAAAAGGGGAACATAAACCTATCCATAAAACCCTAACAATACTGTTGCTAGCTCTTAATGGTGATAACTAGCTCCCTAGTATATGGGTGTATAGCAAGCGATACTTCTTCCCTCGACCGGAAACCAAGTTACCGATCCGTCGAGGTAACTGTTCAGGGGTAAATTTTCGCAACACAAATAAAACTTCACTTGTGTCCCTAACAGTGCTATGTAGGGTGCCAACATTGCTAGTCTTGCTAGTTGTAGACAATAATTAAAAGATAATGTGGTAGATAATATTTTTATATTTTCTAAATAAAAGAAAACCAAAAATAGTAATGGTTATTGAAGTTGTTGAAAGGTGATTCTCATGCTAAAAAATAGAAGTGTGACTCTCCAATACATAAAAGTGTTGTAAGTAACATAGTCATGGTAAAAATTGCACATTAAATATTTCATGCTCATGATAGACATATGAGATGTGCAAATAACATATAGGTAGTATGTCCATAATTCTATAGAAAATATCTTCCCTGCATCTATAGATAATAATCTACTTGTAGGTGGACATACCCTACAACATCCAAATATTTGGTGTAAAGACAGATAATTTCCTTAAGCATGATGCCATACTATTGTTTTTCTAACTCATTTTTGTCCCCATACAAACATTTATCATTAGTGACAACAATATAATACAAGCCCTTTTGCACTTTCTACCACTGGTAGTTTACTTGCAATATTGAACCAAACTAATGCACACCCCTCCTTCTATTGATTACTAATCTAAAATGGCCAAGATTAGACATGCAAAAGGAAAGAAATATGCGTCTATAAATTAAACATAAAGGCATCCGTAAACCTAAACATAAATAAATAATTCATCGCAATGATGAACATCACCACTAGGGTTTACACCAAATTAACCACAATCGTCGTGAAACATGAGGTGGAGGTGGCCAAACAAATCCTTGATAAATGTTACTGAGATTTTTGGGTGAATATAAAGGTAAGAACAGCAGGAGGCGGCGGAGTGAACTGCTAGTGCCACCACGCTAGCCTCTTCGCCGCGAGCCTCAACAACGTGCTGGTTGGGGGGGGATGCCTCTGCTGCTGGCTGGCTTCATTCTGTTCTGAAACTCTACGGATGTTTTTCATGACTTCTTCGGTCCCAAAAGTGGTGATTTTCTAAAAAGTCTCAAAACAGCAAAGAAAAAACTACAACTAGCACTACATACTAGATTGATAGGTTAGTCCAGTAAAATTGATAATAATTGATGCCAAAGTGGTGCAATTATGATACAAATATGGCATGAATCAAGCAAAAAATATAGATACGTTTGAGACGTATCAGTAGACTTTTTGGAGCCGCCACTAGTAACCAGTTCTGTAGTAGTGTTACTACAAATTTTAGTTTGTTTGATTGAATTAAATAGGATTAGAAAGTACCATATAGTTACCCATTGACACCACTAGCACATGAGAGCCAAACACACACATCTGTGACATGTTAGAGAAAATATGCATGTGTATGATGTTAGGCACATCAAAATGAAGTACAAATTGGGTAGCTGCCCACATGATCAAAACCCTACCCAATGTCGCAGCCCTTCTAACTCCTCGTTCCTTTTCTCGCCTAACAACACACTCCACTCTCACCTAGATCTACTACATACCTCCTCACCGCACTGACACATATTGTGGATTAAAGAGTAGGACATTAAAAACCCTATAGCCAATCTTATATCACACTTGGGCCCCATCGCCTCCTATCCTACTGCCACCCATATCTCATTCAGTACTAATAAACATCGACATCTCCTTCAATCATGACTGCACACACATCTCCTAACCACATCTCTAACACTGTCAACCATTACTATTCCATAAGGACACCACTGGCCTTTGTCACTTCGACTTGATGGTCTTTGTCGTCATCTGACAATATACGAGAAGAAGTGCGGTAGACTTTTGGAAACTTCGATATCATTGGGTGGTATCGGTTTTAGCATGGAGTAGGGAGGTGGTGCCAGCTTTGTTTCAACTTTAACAATGATGGGGTGGCAATGGCCCAGGTCCGTCCCGACGTTGCCTCGTAGAGGGAGGTGTTACGGCAGACTGTGGTGTACAAGGACACACCACACAGTGTATCTAGCGACAACAATGAGTACAATCTTAGCTATACTTTGATGATGACGTCGTGCGGCAAGGAGACTATGTCAGCACCTATGGTGATCACAACAATGGTGGACAACCTCACAACATAAAGACAACTGCGAGAGGTAGTGCCCGCATGTTTTTTAATTAAGAAATTTCAGATCGCATATGGTTATATAGTTAAAATCCCGTGGCATGTCCATCACATCCCACATGGCATCAAACTGTGTTCAATGTATAGGTCTCATGGTTACAAACAACTGCACGTGGTTGTAAGTATTTGTCCAATGCAATATTTTGGCAATGTGCAGTGTGGATTCATGTAGTAGTGTGTACTTAAATAAGCACCAATTTTAATATGCTTCCGTTATTCAATTGTCACCTTTCAACACCGCTTCCTTAATTTAATATATGTTTATGACATGAGTAAACCATGGTCATGAATGGCGGCAAAATATTTTCATAAACTTCACTCAAGGGACAATATTATAGGATTAACCAAGTTAGGTATACATCGATATGTGCTAACGTGGATGTGATGCATTCAGAGAATATGAAATGACATTATCCGGTAGAACATTTTTTGGTGATGTCTGTATGTGCTATGGTTATGTAGTTTAAATCATATGCCATATCCATCACACCCCACATGAAAAAAATATTAGTAATGTGTCATAATCGTAAACAACCACTAATTCCCTTGCCTTCAATTAGCCTGTAACCCTTAGACTTGGTTTTCTAAATTAATATATGATCATGACATGAATAAACCATAGCCATTAGCGGCGAAAAGTTATTTTTGTTGACTTGACCCAAGGTATGCCATTAATTACATGCTAAACTAAGTCGGATATATATCTAAATACGCTCACAAGGGATGTGATGCATTGAGAAAATATGGCCTTCCATTATTTGGTAAAGTTTTTTGGTTATGTGGATATTTTTGTATGGTTTTATGGTTTACATTGTGTGACATGTCCATCACTTTCCCACATGGCATCAAACCGAGTAGCCCTCATCATCACGGATAGTCCTGTGCGATGCAAATTTGGAACACCCTCGAGTCCTCCTTAATTAGTTCAACCAAATGAACCAAAATTTTGGAATTGACGTCACTTTTGAAAAGTCAGTTCATTTGGTTGAACGAAGGAGGGTACCTTGACGATTCCAAATTTTCATCCCTAGTGTGACATAATTGTAACCAAATATCCATTTTAACATGAATTATTTGGGCCTTTCCGAAGATTCCCTAATCCTATATATATTGACAAGATGACTAAACCATGGTCATGAATGGCGACAAAATATTTTCATAGACTTGACTGAACGGACACAACTACTAGCTAAATCAAGTTAGATATATGTCCATATCAGCTCACGTGGGATGCGATGTGTTGAGAGAATATAAAATGACATTACTTGATGGTACATTTGGTTATGTCCATATCTTCTATGGTAATATAGTTAAAGTCATATGCCATATCCATCATCCGACGCTGTATCAAGTCATGTGTGTGTGTGTTGGCCTCATTAGTGAGGAATAGGTGCATGCAGTTCTAAACTAGGGTCTACTATGCATGGTTGTGTGCAATGTTAGTTTTGATAGATGTATCATGATTATGCACAACCACCAACTTTAATATCCTTCAATTAGTTGAAAGGGCATTTCCCTCCCTAGGTGATTTTAGTGTAGATGACAACCCAATTTGCGGTCTAATCATGTGCTTGAGCTATAAATATATATTGAAAACTAGCGCAAGACGGTTAGGTTACCCTTTAAGACAAAAAGAACAAAGACAGTGTTCCGGCGTTTACATTTTTCTTGAGTCAGAGGAAAACCATACTATTAAAAGGGGGTCCACTTCAGATGGTATGGCTGGAATCAATCATGAGCACAAAACACATTGCACCCACATAGCCTTCCCAACTTTTAAGCGGTTGATCATAATATTTTTGGAGCCCCTATTTTTTCCTACCCGGTAGTACCATGGTAGGCAGTGGTAGTACCGTCCTTCAGGGAGCAGTATTGCTGCTGGCTATCGATAACCCACAAGTATAGGGGATCAATTGTAGCTTTTTCGATAAATAAGAGTATCAAACCCATAGAGGAACTAAAGGTAGAATTTATATTCTCTCAAGTTCTATTGACCACCGATACAACTCTACGCACACTTAACGTTCGCTTTACCTAGAACAAGAATAAAACTAGATGTACTTTGTAGGTGTGAAGGGAAAGGTTTACAAGATAATAAATAACGTAGAAATAAAAAGTAGGTGTTTTTCTAGTTAAATTACAACTAAATTAGTATAGAGATTGTGGAAAAGTGGTGGTAGGATTTGCAGAATTGTCCCTATGCAATTGGCTAAGTTACTAGACCGATAGCAAGTTTTTATGTGGGGGAGGCCACTGCTAGCAGGTCATCCCTTACTTAGAATTATATGCACTTATGATTGCAACTATTAGCAAGCCTCGGCAACTACTAAAGTTCATTAAGGTAAAACCCAGCGAAATCATTAAGATATATTGCCCCCCTTCAATCCCGTATGCATCAATTTCTATGTTAGGAAGAAGCTTTCATCACTCTTGCCCTCCAACACATAGTCCTATAAAAATACAACTAACCATATAGTGTGATCCGCACGCGCGCTCATATGATGGGCACAAAAGGACTGCAATATAACCACAACCAAATTAAACCAATCATAACAATTCACCAATCACCTGAAAGGACAACAAAACTCTACTCAAACATCATATGATGGCAACACATCATTGGATAATAATATGAAGCAGAATGCACCATGTTCAAGTAGAGGGTACTTCAGGTTGCGGGAGAATGGTACGCAGTATATAGATGGGAGTAGGTGATGGAGTTGTTGGGGAAGATGATGGAGTTGTTGGAGTAGATCGCGGTCACACGATGATTGCCCCGGCGGCGTTCCAGCGCCACCGGGAGAGGGGGGAGAGAGCCCCCTCCTCATTATTCTTCCCTGGCCTCCCCCCATAGATGGCAGGAGAGTTCCCCCTCTGGTCCATGGCCTCCATGGCGGCAGTGTAGGAGATATGCCCTAGAGGCAATAATAAATGTTATTGATTATCTCCCTGTTCATAATTATGTTTATGTTCCATGCTATAACTGCTGTGGTTCCCGAGCCCGTATATCCATAAAGGCTCTGGGGAGAACCCATATGCACGTGTGGAATAATAAACGGTAAAATGTATTCCTAGTCGTGCCTCTAAGACTAGCTCAAGTGTTGCATGATGATTATGTTTTCCCAATCATGGGCATGTCTATGCCAAGCAATTTTGAGGGCACAATGTCAGGAAGGACATTTGTGTTGAATCAACCCGAATTGATGTTATGCTATGAGATACATTCGTCACAAGTTAATGGTTTATAACACAGAGATAGTTAATGTTTGCATAATTCCTTAGACCATGAGAGTATCGAGTTTCTTCATGCTTGCTTCATGAACTTTGGGGTTTGTTAAACGTCATGCGTAACTGGATGGCTATTACGACGGCTTACGGGTTCATGGGAAAGTATGTTAAGTGACTTGATAGCTCGAGATTGGGATTTGCTCCTCCGACGATGGAGAGATATACTCGGGCCCTCTCGGTGTTACGGTGTCCATCATCGTCTGGCCAGACACTGTGTAATTTGATCACGGGGATGCCGGAACACGAAACGAGAAAAGAGAACAAAACCGGTAACGAGGTAACTAGCATAGTGGACAAGTTGTTGATCCACAAGAATGCCAACATGTCTCACCTCGGGTATTTGTAACATATCGCAAAGCAACAAGAATAGCACACGGCAACTGAAGGTTCACTCGAATATTTATTCGTGTGGGTATAGGGGTCAATATGGGTGTCCACGGCTCCGATGTTGATCATTGATCGGAAGGGGTTCCGGGTCATGTCTATACTTCACCGAACCTATAGGGTCACATGCTTAAGGGTCATCTATCTGCTGAATACTAGACAGGGAGTCTGAGAGAAAATCACCGAAAAAGTTTCGGACACCGAAAAGTTTCGGACAGCGGAATCGTACCGCAGAGAGAGGTCATCGGATAAGTTTTGATGATACCGAAAAGTTGTTTCGGGATACACCATTAAGTCAAATTGGTTTCGGCACATGCCTGATAATTCTTGGAGGATGCCAGAATCATTCTGGAAGCTTTTTGGAATTTTCAGAAATAAAAACCGAAAATGTTTCGGAGCTGCCGGTACCGCTTTGGTTGTTTTTCGCAGATGAAATTAACTAATCTGAAATTGTTTCAGAACGAATCCAAAATCATTTTAGTGGGTACTGGAATTATTCTAAGACCCACACAAATAATTTCGGATTTAATTGACGCGAAAAATTGTCTTCATGAATAGTGAAAACGCATTCTTGTTTCCTTTTCGCAGATGAAAATCACTAAACCAAAATTGTTTCGGAACGCGTTGAAAATTATTTTAGTGGGTACTGGAAATGTTCTGAGCCCACATAAATATTTTCAGTTCGAACGGACGCTGAAAAATGTCGTCATGAATAGTGAAAGTGCTTTTTGCTTGGCTTCTTGGAGAAGCCACCTTGAGGGCCTTTCTGGTATTTCCCCCCTTGGCTTCTTGGAGAAGCCACCCTTGGGCTTGGCCTATAAATAGGGGTGGAGGGGGCTGCCTAAAGGATCATCCCTTGCTCTCATACACATGCCATGCATTATCTGGCTTCTTCTCTACCTCCCACGAAAAGAGTTTCGTAGAGCCGTAATGCTGTCTGGGTTCCGGCAGGAACTAGTTCTGGACGGCGAAGCCCTGCCGGATAGATGACACCGTATGTGTGCAACTCTGTAGAGAGATCGTAGTTTCGGTCTTAGTTCGTGAGTGCCTCCCGAAGGGCTGTCCGTGTGACCGTCCGAGTTTCGAAGGTCCTCCCGAAGGGCTGTCCGAGTGACCGTTCGAGTTTCGAAGGTCCTCCCGAAGGGCTGTCCGCGACACCGTCCGGGGGGCTGTTCGACCGCCTCCCGGAGGGCTGTCTGAGGAGCAGATGAGGGTTTGCATCCTCGCGGTTGGGAGGTTGTAAATCCTAGCTGCGGGATCTGCACCGCCGATCGTCATCGACTCTACTTCCCGCTGCGCTACGAGTCGGTAACGAAAAAGATCAAACCATGTACGCAGTCTCCATAGTGGTCCTGGGCTGGTGCGTAGGTCGGAAATTTTTGTTTTCTGCTGCGTTACCCTACAGGCGGAGGGGCGGGAGCCCCTCCTAGATTGGATCTCTCTCTGTTCTCTTCTGTTTCGCTTTCTCGTTTTCTGGCCGAAACCGTTTCTTGAATTCCTGGAGATTCGTAACTCCATTTGCTGAGATTTTAATACGATTTTTTTGGGATATTATCTTTCTTGCAGCGAAAGAAAGGCAACACCCAACCTTCGAGGTGCTCACCACGCACCACCGCGCGTCTGCACGGTGCCCACGCCCTGGTGCCTTGTGGTGGCCGTGGGCCTCCGTTTGTGCTGATTCCACCTCCAAAAAATCAAATATATTCCAAAATAATTCTCTGTAAAAGTTATTGCATTTGGACTTCGTTTTATATGGATATTCTGCAAAAACATGCAACACACTGGAACTGGCACTAGGCACTGGATCAATATGTTAGTGCTAAATATAATATAATCTTTTGCGAAAAGTATATGAAAGTTGTAGAATATTGGCATGAAACAATCAAAAATTATAGATACGACATAGACGTATCAATATCCCCAAGCTTAATTCATGCTCGTCCTCGAGTAGGTAAATGATAAAAAAGATAATTTTTAATGTGGAATGCTATCTAGCATAATGTTGGTCATATAATTTAATCATGGCATGAATATTAAGACACAAGTGATTCAACGCATTAGTCTATAATTTGAAACAAAGATAATCGTTACTCAGGCATCCCAACAAACAATCATGTCTTTCAAAATGTCAATGCTAAAGAATGTTATCCCTACAAAATCATATAGTTTTTTCATGCTCCATCTTCTTAATATAAAATATTTATCATGCACAACCCCGATGACAAGTCGAGCAATTGGTTAATACATTTTAACGCGCTTCAGCCTTTTCAACCCCCACGCGATACATGAGCGCAAGCCATGGACATAGCACTATGGGTAGAATAGAGTATGGTGACAGGGGTAAACATAGAGAAGACAAAAAAGTAAAAAAGTCTCACATCGACGCGGCTTAATCAATGGGCTATGGAGATGCCCATCAATTGATATCAATGCAAGGAGTAGGGATTGCCATGTAAAGGATGCACTAAGAGCTATAAGTGTATGAAAGCTCAATATGAAAACTAAGTGGGTGTGCATCCAACTTGCTTGCTAGAAGACCTCGGGCATTTAAGGAAGCCCATCATCGGAAAATACAGGCCAAGTTCTATAATGAAAAACTCCCACTAGTATATGAAAATGACAACATAGGAGACTCTCTACATGACAAACATGGTGATACTTTAAAGCACAAGTGTGGAAAGGATAGTAACATTGCCCCTTCTCTCTTTTTCTCTCATTTTCATTTTTTCTTTTTTTCTTGGGCTTTTTTGGCCTCTTTTTTTTAATATTCTGTCTGAAGTCTCATCCCGAATTGTGGGGGAATCATAGTCTCCATCATCCTTTCCTCACTGGGACAATGCTCTAATAATGAATAATGATGATCATCACACTTCTATTTACTTACAAATCAAAAGAAATAAAAACACAACTCGATACCTAGAACAATATGACCCTATATGAATGCCCCTAGCGGTGTACCAGGATGTGCAGTGATATAGCGTAGCAAATATATCAAAAAATGGACAAGCCATGAAAATATCATGCCAGCTATCCTACGATCGCGCGAATCAATATAACAATGAATGCTCAAGTCATGTATATGATGATGATGGAAGTTGCATGGCAATATATATATATATCTCGGAATGGCTATGGAAATGCCATAATAGGTAGGTATGGTGTCTGTTTTGAGGAAGATATAATGAGGCTAATGTGTGATAGACTGTATAATATCATGGGGTTTGGGTGCACCGGTGAAGTTTGTACAGACTCTCGAGGTGCGAAAGGGCAATGCACGGTACTGAAGAGGCTAGCAAATTGCGGAAAGGTAAAAGTGTGTATAATCCATGGACTCACCTTAGTCATAAAGAACTCACATACTTATTGTAAAATTTTATTAGCCCTCGAAGCTAAGTACTACTACGCATGCCCCTAGGGGGATAGATTGCACTACTAGAAAAACGGCTATAGATAATATGGACACTAATGGTGCACTATACATATGGTGCGCCACTGCTATATAACAGTGGCGCACCATGTGTAGGTGTGCCATTAGTAACCAAAACAGTAATGGCGCACCAGGTGAGAAGTGCGCCATTACTAAGTTTGACCCAGTCATACACATAGTAATGGCGCACTTTATATAGGTGCGCCATTACTAAGCTGACATAGTAATGGCGCACGTTTACAAAGTGCGCCATAACTATGTGTATGACTGGGTCAAACCTTGGTCAAACTTAGTAATGGCGCACTCTGCATAGGTGCGCCATTACTATGTCAAACTTAGTAATGGCGCACCTATACAAAGTGTGCCATTACTAACTTTGACCAAGTCATACACATAGTAATGGCGCACTTTGTGAAGGTGCGCCATTACTAACTTTGAAAAATTTCACCAAATAGCATTAAATTCTACTAAAGCCCATAGGCTTACAAGTTGAAAAAAGACAAGATGCCCGTAATCCCTTCCTTGTCCCTCTCCTCAGGAGGCAGGTCAAGGAAGCGAAGAGGGGCAAAAGGAGCGCCTATGTGAGCTACGGGCGCCAGAAAGCACCAAGAGAACATCTCGATGACCGTCCGAAGGCTGGCCGGTGATGACGGCACCGGAGGAAGAGCTCGAAGACGAGGCGCCAAGACCAGCAATACGCGACGAAGGCGTCGGTGCCCGCGTACTCTGACTTGACGGCTTGCCGCCTACCCTCTTCCTCTTCCGCAGCCTCCCAACGCCAGCCGCCCAAGGAGACGGCCCGGAGAGGTTCAAGGAGCTGGCCCCTCCCCCGGCAAACACCGCCGGAGGAGCGACCAGGTGCAGATGCTGCTGCTGCTGCACCCGCCCCGGCGCGACGCGCTCGACACCTAGTCGGACCCATCATCCTGCCGCCCGCTACCCTCGTCATCGCTGCCGCTGCCCTCCTCGTCATTCTCGCTCGAGGAGGAGTCTTCGCCATCAGAGGAGCTCTCCACGCAGCACCTTACGCGAGTCCCGAAGTGCCCAAAGGCTTTGACGGAGAGAAGGCCACCCTCCATTAACTTGAATTGGAGGGTGAGCCCCTCCGTCAAGCTATGGATGCGAGCAAAGGTCTTCCACCCTCGACGAAGATACATGATGCGACGGGCGGGGAACTCGACATCTGCACACGTACCGCTGTTCCCGCAGCCCCTCATGCGCAGCTGCAGCGCCTGCGGTGGATTCAGCTCCATCTCCCGTGCGAATGGGGTCGGAAGGCAAAGACGACGATGAGGCGAATGGCGCAGCCTGACGAAGAACTCGCGGGGATTGTCCCCGACATGGCCCTCCACCTGAGGAGGGGCCGCTGGCGGAGGGGAGGCCGATGCGCCGCCCGTCCCCCTCTTCCCCGAGCACCACGATGACCACGGCCTCGCCCCCTTCCCATTCCCCTCACGGTTGGCTCAGCCACCACGGGCTCTTGGGAAGGAGGGACGCGCTGTCGAGCGGCGACCCTCACCGCCACCGTCGAAGGACCGGGGTTCCCCTTCTCCATGGCCAGTGAGAGGAAGAAGCAGAAGCAGGGAAAGGCAAAGATGGAAGAGTGCGGAATGCCATCCCCCTCCCTCTCCTTATAAAGGGGCGGGATCGGGGTTCGGCCGCCCCGCTCGGCCAATCCAAGCCACCAAGAGCGTAGGGAATCGGGACTGACCCGCTGCTCCAACCAGCAACGGCCCAGTTTCCCACCTCCACCGCTTGACACCTCAAGCGCATGGAGGACGCGTGGTGAACGTGCAGAATCTAGGGGACGGGTGAAGCGACCCTTCCCGACCCCGTGATCATGTGGTATGGACGCCTTGAAGACCGCGACCAGGCCCCACTTAGTAAATGGGTCGCGCCTTTGCGCCCCTCCCCCTTCGCGGGGAAGGCGAGGGCCGCCTCCTTTTCCATTAACTGCGACGTGACGCATGCGTGCGGGAACCGCACCACGCATGACCCCCACATCACGCACGACC
Organism: Triticum aestivum; assembly: GCF_018294505.1. NCBI lineage: Eukaryota > Viridiplantae > Streptophyta > Magnoliopsida > Poales > Poaceae > Triticum > Triticum aestivum. Next base: position 611,072,538 of record NC_057814.1, read on the forward strand.
CCCATGTCGCACACGGGTCGTGGGGAAGTGCAGCAGACGGAAAAATTTCACCACGGTAAAAAACCGCCCCGCCTGCCCGCGCACCATTTTGCGCCTAACCCAACAACGTGTTGCGCTTATGTGTGGCCCGGTCCCGGGGGCTCCTGGCGGTGTACAAAAGTAGGGGCTCTCCTTTTTTACCCCTTTACTTGTGCACGGGCAGTCGGAGCCACGCGCCGCAGCCACACTTGGCAAGGCAAGGGAGGTGAACCAAGGTGGAACCAGAAGCACGAGACAAAGCAAAGCAACGCCAAGGCCAAGACGCAGAGGGCAGAGGGACGAAGCAGGTTCCCGTGGCAAGGTCCTTGCCGGGGCGGCCTCTGCGGCCCCGGCAAGACCCTTGCCGGGGCATCCCGCCCCAACACCAACGGAGCGAGCCACCCTTGAGCCCACGGTTTCCAACACCATCAACTGCGTTGGGCCAGGGCTCAGGAGGCACCTCCATGGTGGTATGCATATCTTTGTGAAGACAAGGAACAAACGCTCTTGATCAAAAGAGTAAGATACGACGAACCTCGGCAAGATCCTTACCGAGGGAATCCACAAGGCCCCCGGCAGGATCCTTGCCAGGGATGACCGTACGCTGCGACAAGACCCTTGCCGGGGTCCGCGGCAAGGCCCTTGCCGAGGGCGTCCGCGAGGTCGCAGCCAGGTCCGCATCCGATAAGCTTTTTCCACCAATCCCATGCAACTGCCAGCCCACTAGCCGGGCAGGCACCTGCGTGTCAACGAAGGGCTCCTTCGCCAACTCATCACGTGCTTACGTGGTGGCATGCAGATCTTCTTGAAGGATCCACCACCGCGCCACCTCAGCTGCTTGTCTGCCTACATGGCGCCGCATGCATCACTGGCCGAGGCGCGTGTCGAAGCGAGGAGGAGCGGCGACGGACGGGACGGGCCTCGCTCCCGTCCCCAATAAAGCGAGGGGACACCTAAGCTACGCATTAAATGCGCTTTGTCCCATAATGGCTAGCGATAAGCTTAGCCACAGTACCTCGATGCCACCTCCTGGTGCTACTGTGGCGATCCCTTGGCCTATAAAAGGAGACCTAGGGCATCCAGGAGAAGGATTCAGGCCCTGGAACAAGTTACGCCCCCTGTAGCTAGTTCGAGCTCCTCAAGAACACAGATATATAACCACCAAAGCAGGACTAGGGTATTACGCATCTCTGTGGCCCGAACCTGGGTAAACGATTCTTGTGTTGGTATCGACTGCTGATACTGCTCTGCTCACCTCTCCAGCGCCCCGCAACCGTAGAAGGGATCACTTTGATCCCATAGGTGTCGTTTCACACCAACACTGGGGTGAACCGAGCTCACCGGAAACAAGCTCGTGGCGGCGGCCGGAGTTCGGGCGGGGTCGGGTTTGGCGCTACGGTGCACGGGAGGAAAAGCTAGTGGGTGCAACATTATCCTGGGGGTGCACTGAGCATGTTGACGGGCTTAGACGCGGGTGGAAGCAGTTGTGGCCGCGGCGGCGCCATGGCCGGCAGAGCCGAGCTCTTGGGCTTGACGGCAACTGGGGTTAGAGAGCTACTCGAGCAGCGTGGCTAGGGGGAAAGAGAGAAGAGCTCACGGCGGTTGTGGTGGCGGCCTCTTCGAGCTCAGGGAAGGGCTAGAGACGACGGAAGGACGTCGGCGATCTCGGCAGCCTTTGTTGAAGAAGACGATGAGGAGAGCGCTCGGGGGCGTCCGTGAAGGAAATATGCCCTAGAGGCAATAATAAAGTATTATTTATTGCCTTATATCATGATAAAAGTTTATTATTCATGCTAGAATTGTATTAACCGGAAACATAATACATGTGTGAATACATAGACAAACAGAGTGTCACTAGTATGCCTCTACTTGACTAGCTCGTTAATCAAAGATGGTTATGTTTCCTAGCCAAAGACATGAGTTGTCATTTGATTAACGGGATCACCTGATTAGGAGAATGACTTGATTGACTTGACCCATTCCGTTAGCTTAGCACTCGATCGTTTAGTATGCTGCTATTGCTTTCTTCATGACTTATACATGTTCCTATGACTATGAGATTATGCAACTCCCGATTACCAGAGGAACACTTTGTGTGTTACCAAACGTCACAACGTAACTGGGTGATTATAAAGGTGCTCTACAGGTGTCTCCAAAGGTACTTGTTGGGTTGGCGTATTTCGAGATTAGGATTTGTCACTCCGATTGTCGGAGAGGTATCTCTGGGCCCACTAAGTAATGCACATCACTATAAGCCTTGCAAGCATTGTAACTAATGAGTTAGTTGCGGGATGATGTATTACGGAACGAGTAAAGAGACTTGCCGGTAACGAGATTGAACTAGGTATCGAGATACCGACGATCGAATCTCGGGCAAGTAACATACCGATGACAAAGGGAACAACGTATGTTGTTATGCGTCTCACCGATAAAGATCTTCGTAGAATATGTGGGAACCAATATGAGCATCCAGGTTCCGCTATTGGTTATTGACCGGAGAGGTGTTTCGGTCATGTCTACATAGTTCTCGAACCCGTAGGGTCCGCACGCTTAACGTTACGATGACAGTTATATTATGAGTTTATATGTTTTGATGTACCGAAGGTTGTTCGGAGTCCCGGATGTGATCACGGACATGACGAGGAGTCTCGAAATGGTCGAGACATAAAGATTGATATATTGGACGACTATATTCGGACATCGGAAGTGTTCCGGAGAAGTTTAGGAAAAAACGGAGTGCCGGAGGGGTTACCGGAACCCCCCGGGGAAGTATTGGGCCTTAGTGGGCCTGAGGGGGGAGAGAGGGCAGCAGCCAGGAGGTGGCGCGCCCCCTCCCATGAGGATTCCTAATTGGACTAGGGGAGGGGGGCGTGGGCCCTCTTTCCCTCTCCCTCTCGCTCTCTTTCCTTCCCCCTCTCTCTTCCTAGTAGGACTAGGAAAGGGGAGTCCTACTCCTACTAGGAGGAGGACACCCCCCTCTCCTTGGCGCGCCCAAGGCAGCCGGCCTCCCCCTTGCTCCTTTATATACGGGGGCAGGGGGGCACTCTTTACACACAATTGATATTCGATATTTTAGCCGGGTGCGGTGCCCCCCTCCACCATATTACACCTCGATAATATCGTTGCGGAGCTTAGGCGAGGCCCTGCGTCGGTAGAACATCAACATCGTCACCACGCGGTCGTGCTGACAAAACTCTCCCTCAACACTCGGCTGGATCGGAGTTCGAGGGACGTCATCGAGCGGAACGTGTGCTGAACTCGGAGGTGCCGTGCGTTCGGTACTTGATCGGTCGGATCGTGAAGACGTATGACTACATCAACCGCGTTGTGTTAACGCTTCCGCTTTCGGTCTACGAGGGTACGTGGACAACACTCTCCCCTCTCATTGCTATGCATCACCATGATATTGCGTGTTCGTAGGAAATTTTTTGAAATTACTACGTTACCCAACAGTGGCATCCGAGTTTGGTTTTATGCGTTGATGCTATGCACGAGTAGAACACAAGTGAGTTGTGGGCGATATAAGTCATACTGCTTACCAGCATGTCATACTTTGGTTCAGCGGTATTGTGAGATGAAGCGGCCCGGACCGACATTACGCGTACGCTTACGCGAGACTGGTTTCACCGTTATGACCACTCGTTGCTTAAAGGTGACTGGCGGGTGTCTGTCTCTCTCACTTTAGTTGAACCGAGTGTGGCTACGCCCGGTCCTTGCGAAGGTTAAAACAGCACCAACTTGACAAACTATCGTTGTGGTTTTGATGCGTAGGTAAGAATGGTTCTTGCTAAGCCCGTAGCAGCCACGTAAAACTTGCAACAACAAAGTAGAGGACGTCTAACTTGTTTTTGCAGGGCATGTTGTGATGTGATATGGTCAAGACATGATGCTATATTTTATTGTATGAGATGATCATGTTTTGTAACCGAGTTATCGGCAACTGGCAGGAGCCATATGGTTGTCGCTTTATTGTATGAAATGCAATCGCCATGTAATTGTTTTACTTTAACACTAAGCGGTAGCGATAGTCGTAAAAGCAATAGTTGGCGAGACGACAACGATGCTACGATGGAGATCAAGGTGTCGAGCCGGTGACGATGGTGATCATGACGGTGCTTCGGAGATGGAGATCACAAGCACAAGATGATGATGGCCATATCACATCACTGATATTGATTGCATGTGATGTTTATCTTTTATGCATCTTATCTTGCTTTGATTGACGGTAGCATTATAACATGATCCCTCACTAAATTATCAAAGTATAAGTGTTCTCCCTGAGTATGCACCGTTGTGAAAGTTCTTCGTGCTGAGACACCACGTGATGATCGGGTGTGATAGGCTCTACGTTCAAATACAACGGGTGCAAAACAGTTGCACACACGGAATACTCAGGTTAAACTTGACGAGCCTAGCATATGCAGATATGGCCTCGGAACATGGAGACCGAAAGGTCGAACGTGAATCATATAGTAGATATGATCAACATAGTGATGTTCACCATTGAAACTACTCCATCTCACGTGATGATCGGACATGGTTTAGTTGATTTGGATCACGTAATCACTTAGAAGGATTATAGGGATGTCTATCTAAGTGGGAGTTCTTAAGTAATATGATTAATTGAACTTGAATTTATCATGAACTTAGTACCTGATAGTATCTTGCTTTTCTATGTTAATTGTAGATAAATGGCCCGTGCTGTTGTTCCGTTGAATTTTAATGCGTTCCTTGAGAAAGCTAAGTTGAAAGATGATGGTAGCAATTACACGGACTGGGTCTGTAACTTGAGGATTATCCTCATTGCTGCACAGAAGAATTACGTCCTGGAAGCACCGCTAGGTGCCAGGCCTCCTGCAAGAGCAACACCATAAGTTATGAACGTCTGGCAGAGCAAAGCTGATGACTACTCGATAGTTCAGTGTGCCATGCTTTACGGCTTAGAACCGGGTCTTCAACGACGTTTTGAACGTCATGGAGCATATGAGATGTTCCAGGAGTTGAAGTTAATATTTCAAGCAAATGCCCGGATTGAGAGATATGAAGTCTCCAATAAGTTCTACAGCTGCAAGATGGAAGAGAATAGTTCTGTCAGTGAGCATATACTCAAAATGTCTGGGTATAACAATCACTTGATTCAACTGGGAGTTAATCTACCGGATGATAGCGTCATTGACAGAATTCTTCAATCACTGCCACCAAGCTACAAGAGCTTCGTGATGAACTATAACATGCAAGGGATGAATAAGACAATTCCCGAGCTCTTCGCAATGCTAAAGGCAGCGGAGGTAGAAATCAAAAAGGAACATCAAGTGTTGATGGTCAGTAAGACCACTAGTTTCAAGAAAAATGGGAAAGGGAAGAAGAAGGGGAACTTCAAGAAGAACAGCAAGCAAGTTGCTGTTCAGGAGAAGAAACCCAAGTCTGGACCTAAGCCTGAAACTGAGTACTTCTACTGCAAGCAGACTGGTCACTGGAAGCGGAACTGCCCCAAGTATTTGGCGGATAAGAAGGATGGCAAGGTTAACAAAGGTATATGTGATATACATGTTATTCATGTGTACCTTACCAATGCTCGTAGTAGCACCTGGGTATTTGATACTGGTTCTGTTGCTAATATTTGCAACTCGAAACAGGGGCTACGGATTAAGCAAAGATTGGCTAAGGACGAGGTGACGATGCGCGTGGGAAACGGTTCCAAAGTCGATGTGATCGCAGTCAGCACGCTACCTCTACATCTACCTTCGGGATTAGTTTTAGACCTAAATAATTGTTATTTGGTGCCAGCGTTGAGCATGAACATTATATCTGGATCTTGTTTAATGCGAGACGGTTATTCATTTAAATCAGAGAATAATGGTTGTTCTATTTATATGAGTAATATCTTTTATGGTCATGCACCCTTGAAGAGTGGTCTATTTTTAATGAATCTCTATAGTAGTGACACACATATTCATAATGTCGAAGCCAAAAGATGCAGAGTTGATAATGACAGTGCAACTTATTTGTGGCACTGCCGTTTAGGTCATATCGGTGTAAAGCGCATGAAGAAACTCCATACTGATGGACTTTTGGAATCACTTGATTATGAATCACTTGGTACTTGCGAACCATGCCTCATGGGCAAGATGAGTAAAACACCGTTCTCCGGAACTATGGAGAGAGCAACAGATTTATTGGAAATCATACATACAGATGTATGTGGTCTGATGAATATTGAAGCTGGTGGCGGATATCGTTATTTTCTCACCTTCACAGATGATTTGAGCAGATATGGGTATATCTACTTAATGAAACATAAGTCTGAAACATTTGAAAAGTTCAAAGAATTTCAGAGCGAAGTTGAAAATCATCGTAACAAGAAAATAAAGTTTCTACAATCAGATCGTGGAGGAGAATATTTGAGTTACGAGTTTGGCCTACATTTGAAACAATGCGGAATAGTTTCGCAACTCACGCCACCCGGAACACCACAGCGTAATGGTGTGTCCGAACGTCGTAATCGTACTTTACTAGATATGGTGCGATCTATGATGTCTCTTACTGATTTAGCGCTATCGTTTTGGGGTTATGCTTTAGAGACGGCTGCATTCACTCTAAATAGGGCACCATCAAAATCCGTTGAAACGACACCTTATGAACTATGGTTTGGCAAGAAACCAAAGTTGTCGTATCTTAAAGTTTGGGGTTGCGATGCTTATGTGAAGAAACTTCAACCTGATAAGCTCGAACCTAAATCGGAGAAATGTGTCTTCATAGGATACCCAAAGGAGACTGTTGGGTACACCTTCTATCACAGATCCGAAGGCAAGACATTCGTTTCTAAGAATGGATCCTTTCTAGAGAAGGAGTTTCTCTCGAAAGAAGTGAGTGGAAGGAAAGTAGAACTTGATGAGGTAACTATACCTGCTCCCTTATTGGAAAGTAGATCATCACAGAAATCAGTTTCTGCGACAACTACACCAATTAGTGGGGAAGTTAATGATAATGATCATGAAACTTCAGATCAAGTTATTACTGAACCTCGTAGATCACCCAGATTAAGATCTGCACCAGAGTGGTACGGTAATCCTATTCTGGAGGTTATGTTACTAGACCATGACGAACCTACGAACTATGAAGAAGCGATGGTGAGCCCAAATTCCGCAAAATGGCTTGAAGCCATGAAATCCGAAATGGGATCCATGTATGAGAACAAAGTATGGACTTTGGTTGACTTGCCCGATGATTGAAAATAAATGGATCTTCAAGAAGAAGACTGACGCTGACGGTAATGTTACTATCTATAAAGCTCGACTTGTTGCGGAAGGTTTTCGACAAGTTCAAGGGATTGACTACGATGAGACCTTCTCACCCGTAGCGATGCTTAAGTCTGTCCGAATCATATTAGCAATTGCCGCATTTTATGATTATGAAATTTGGCAAATGGATGTCAAAACTGCATTCCTGAATGGATTTCTGGAAGAAGAGTTGTATATGATGCAACCAGAAGGTTTTGTCGATCCAAAGGGAGCTAACAAAGTGTGCAAGCTCCAGCGATCCATTTATGGACTGGTGCAAGCCTCTCGGAGTTGGAATAAACGCTTTGATAGTGTGATCAAAGCATTTGGTTTATACAGACTTTTGGAGAAGCCTGTATTTACAAGAAAGTGAGTGGGAGCTCGATAGCATTTCTGATATTATATGTGGATGACATATTACTGATTGGAAATGATATAGAATTTCTGGATAGCATAAAGGGATACTTGAATAAGAGTTTTTCAATGAAAGACCTCGGTGAAGCTGCATATATATTAGGCATAAAGATCTATAGAGATAGATCAAGACGCTTAATTAGACTTTCACAAAGCACATACCTTGACAAAGTTTTGAAGAAGTTCAAAATGGATCAAGCAAAGAAAGGTTTCTTGCCTGTACTACAAGGTGTGAGATTGAGTAAGACTCAATGCCCGACCACTGCAGAAGATAGAGAGAAGATGAAAGATGTTCCCTATGCTTCAGCCATAGGCTCTATCATGTATGCAATGCTGTGTACCAGACCTGATGTGTCCCTTGCTATAAGTTCAGCAGGGAGGTACCAAAGTAATCCAAGAGTGGATCAGTGGACAGCGGTCAAGAACGTCCTGAAATACCTGAAAAGGACTAAGGATATGTTTCTCGTTTATGGAGGTGACAAAGAGCTCATCGTAAGTGGTTACGTTGATGCAAGCTTTGACACTGATCCGGACGATTCTAAATCGCAAACTGGATACTTATTTACATTGAACGGTGGAGCTATCAGTTGGTGCAGTTCTAAGCAAAGTGTCGTGGCAGGATCTACGTGTGAAGCGGAGTACATAGCTGCTTCGGAAGCAGCAAATGAAGGAGTCTGGATGAAGGAGTTCATATCCGATCTAGGTGTCATACCTAGTGCATCGGGACCAATGAAAATCTTTTGTGACAATACTGGTGCAATTGCCTTAGCAAAGGAATCCAGATTTCCCAAGAGAACCAAGCACATCAAAAGACGCTTCAATCCCATCCGGGATTTAGTCCAGGTGGGAGACATAGAAATTTGCAAGATACATACGGATCTGAATGTTGCAGACCCGTTGACTAAGCCTCTTCCACGAGCAAAACATGATCAGCACCAAGACTCCATGGGTGTAAGAATAATTACTGTGTAATCTAGATTATTGACTCTAGTGCAAGTGGGAGACTGAAGGAAATATGCCCTAGAGGCAATAATAAAGTATTATTTATTTCCTTATATCATGATAAAAGTTTATTATTCATGCTAGAATTGTATTAACCAGAAACATAATACATGTGTGAATACATAGACAAACAGAGTGTCACTAGTATGCCTCTACTTGACTAGCTCATTAATCAAAGATGGTTATGTTTCCTAGCCATAGACATGAGTTGTCATTCGATTAACGGGATCACCTCATTAGGAGAATGACGTGATTGACTTGACCCATTCCGTTAGCTTAGCACTCGATCGTTTAGTATGCTGCTATTGCTTTCTTCATGACTTATACATGTTCCTATGACTATGAGATTATGCAACTCCCGTTTACCGGAGGAACACTTTGTGTGTTACCAAATGTCACAACGTAACTGGGTGATTATAAAGGTGCTCTACAGGTGTCTCCAGAGGTACTTGTTGGGTTGGCGTATTTCGAGATTAGGATTTGTCACTCCGATTGTCGGAGAGGTATCTCTGGGCCCACTCAGTAATGCACATCACTATAAGCCTTGCAAGCATTGTAACTAATGAGTTAGTTGCGGGATGATGTATTACGGAACGAGTAAAGAGACTTGCCGGTAACGAGATTGAACTAGGTATCGAGATACCGACGATCGAATCTCGGGCAAGTAACATACCGATGACAAAGGGAACAACGTATGTTGTTATGCGGTCTGACCGATAAAGATCTTCGTAGAATATGTGGGAACCAATATGAGCATCCAGGTTCCGCTATTGGTTATTGACCGGAGAGGTGTCTCGGTCATGTCTACATAGTTCTCGAACCCGTAGGGTCCGCACGCTTAACGTTACGATGACAGTTATATTATGAGTTTATATGTTTTGATGTACCGAAGATTGTCCGGAGTCCCGGATGTGATCACGGACATGACGAGGAGTCTCGAAATGGTCGAGACATAAAGATTGATATATTGGACGACTATATTCGGACACCGGAAGTGTTCTGGAGAAGTTTCAGAAAAAACCGGTGTGCCGGAGGGGTTACCGGAACCCCCCGGGGAAGTATTGGGCCTTAGTGGGCCTGAGGGGGAGAGAGGGCAGCAGCCAGGAGGTGGCGCGCCCCCTGCCATGAGGAGTCCTAATTGGACTAGGGGAGGGGGGCGCGGCCCCTCCTTCCCCCTCTCTCTTCCTAGTAGGACTAGGAAAGGGGAGTCCTACTCCTACTAGGAGGAGGACTCCCCCCTCTCCTTGGCGCGCCCAAGGCAGCTGGCCTCCCCCTTGCTCCTTTATATACGGGGGCAGGGGGGCACTCTTTACACACCATTGATATTCGATATTTTAGCCGTGTGCGGTGGCCCCCTCCACCATATTACACCTCGATAATATCGTTGCGGAGCTTAGGCGAAGCCCTGCGTCGGTAGAACATCAACATCGTTACCACGCCGTCGTGCTGACGAAAGTCTCCCTCAACACTCGGCTGGATCGGAGTTCGAGGGACGTCATCGAGCTGAACGTGTGCTGAACTCGGAGGTGCCGTGCGTTCGGTACTTGATCGGTCGGATCGTGAAGACGTACGACTACATCAACCGCGTTGTGTTAACGCTTCCGCTTTCGGTCTACGAGGGTACGTGGACAACACTCTCCCCTCTCGTTGCTATGCATCACCATGATCTTGCGTGTTCGTAGGAATTTTTTTGAAATTACTACGTTCCCCAACAGTCCGGTGATGTGTGGCTCGTCAAGGACGAGGAGAAGGTCGTAGCGGAGCTCACATTAGTCATAAAGAACTGTTTCCAGCATTTCCAAAAATGATGAACATTTTTAGAAGCCCATTTTGATTTACTGAAAATATTTTAGTTGAACCTAGTGAATTCCTTTTAAAGCTAGGGTTTGAACATCCCCCATTTCAAGTTCATTTGAATTTTAAACATGATGACATGAAGAACAAGAAAATGCAACAGGGGCTCAGCTAGGGCTCTGACAACTCACCCCCACTAAACAAGAATCTCGTCCCGAGATTCAAGACGTGAGGTAAGAAGACAGAGGGGACACAAAACTACACAATCTTCATGATCCAGTTTTCCCTTCGCGAAGATGTTGATTACTTGCTTCAAATTGATCTTGACGTCCTTGCTTTCGAGATCTTCATCTAACAAGATGTCGATAGAATGAAACTCTATAGGAATTGATCTCCTCGAAGATCGAGCAACTCATCCTCAACTCATGAAGTGAGACGTGGAACATCTCTGGATTTGAGACATAAATCATACATCATGAATGATGGAAAGGAGCATATGACAAGGTTCAATTGGTAGGGAACAATTCCATGCTTATATTAAGAGTGAAGGGGTTTCAACGTAGCGAGAAGATAAGCTTCCATGATTCCGTAACGAGGCACCTTAGGGGAGGTGACTCGTAGAAGTATTCCCTTAGGTGGCAAAAAGAATTACTTTTGATACCTAGATCGTTGAGACTCTTTATGCCAGCCTGAGGCAATTCACAATTGATCGCTTGAAAGAATTCAAAAGAATGGCACACTCAATTTGGAAAGGAAACTATGATTATAGGACAACACGGCAATTGGAAAGCACATTCCAGTTGATACCAAGGATATAACCTAGTGACTGAGCGTGCTTTCAAGAACTTGAGCATTCCCATATTCATCATGGTTTTACCAACATCCGTGCCGTGGATCCTGGCAACACATCATACTACCATGATAAATAGTGATGGACGATGCAGATGCAAAGGAAGACAACAATTTCCGAGATTTCACCTTGACTGGGCCAAGGAAACAAAATTTGGATGATCGACCGAGAGACATTTAGCACTACGCTTCTAATGTTCTCCTTGATGTTCTAGCATAACCCATTTATAGATATCGTTTGGTATCTAGAACATCAAGTAAAAGGTCGGGCTTCGGGAGCACAAGAATCCATAAGGAACAACTACTGAAGTAAATCCTACGAAATTCTCATGGGGAGGTGGCCAACTTCCTCAATCAAGATACTACAATAATAGGTCTTCTCGCTGGGTGTGTTGGCCACGACATCCACTTTACCGGGTTACAGAGAGACCAATATTATAGTTCTTGGAAAAATTGCAACCATCATATCTGCCTAAGATTCATATTTGGTTGGTGTGAGGATATTCTAGACTCTAAAAATGAAACTTTGCAACACAAATCGACGAGATGGTGTTGCAAGATTCTCGGGGAATGAACTACGATAGCAAGCTCCAAAACATGACTGGTTCTGCTACACACATGTGAACACGCTGTCCCAGACAGGCATGATCACATGGTAGTCTTACAATAAAACACTACCGAGTTCTGATTCGGAACTATCATTGAGATAACGAAGTCTTGTGCCTGTCCGTCTAGGCCCTTTAGGATTAGCACATGAACTTCTTTTCTTTGAACAAATCAGTTAGTGGCTTGGTGTGCTAGGAAATACCGATGGGATGGAGGTAGCTAATCTCTCAAGCCATAGTAATCTTCGCACACGTGCATGAATGACTTGGGATGATTCTAGAGGAAGCAAAACTAACTTTCTCGAATTCACGGTGACAACTTGCATCAGATTCACATGAGTTAGGGCAAGTCACTTCTTCCATCCAAATATATGCTTCATGAATGGAACATGAAGAAAATGCTTACACAAGTTTCCAACACTAGCTTGATGTTCAACACGAGTCATGGACGAGATAAAATTCTGCTGATGGCTCAACAGTAAGTCATCGGAATTTTCGTATCATTGGAATTCCACCATTATGTGAACAACATGATAGCATTGGTCATACCAAAAGATGTAATGGGTATGCTCGACGGATCAACCAAAGTAAGACAACATTGCAAACATCGTTGGTTCTGATTTGATTTGACGATAGCCCATATGCAAATCACAGATTTGGGTAATAAAATAGGTCCAACAACTGATCACGATGATCAATCAATGAAGATATCATATTTCTTCAACACACACACATAAGGATAACCCTTTGGAATGAACTGAGTCAGATAAGCTTTCATCTTCCAACTATCGAAGTTGTCGGTTAGCTTAACCAACTAGCTCAGGTTATCCAACATAGATTCTTGGAGAAAGGGTGGTTTAGAGGAAAACCAACATGATCACGAACTCAACATAGCGGTCAGGGAAACAACCTGGTAATACTTCCGAGAATATAATCGAAGAGTCACGAACCACCGATATGCTACAAATCTCGAGAACAATCTTGCTCTTCAGGGCAAGATGATGTGACCAAATAAGCAAGGGGTTGACACAATCCTAACTTATTGATCGAGGGGTGCACCAGGGAAAATGGACTAGGTAGCACGATCAACTTAGGGTGATGATTCGATAATCAACACGATAAGAATGAGGTTATTGTCCATTTAACTACCAAGCAATAAAGTTGCTAGGAGTATTGATTTCACACATCATAGTTCACTTGTCGGCATTCCGGTTACAATAACCTGGGGACCAAGGAACGAATAATGATGGCTGGAAGTATCACTACATCAAGAATTCATAAGAGGTGGTGCGATTCTCAGGATACTCTTGTTATGAAAGAGGGTGATACTCCGAGGTAGAACAGAACAAAAGCTGGATTAGCATTTTGATCTGCGGAATACAACTACTTGGACCCAATACTGGAAATGGACGAGGTACTGAAGTTTATTTCTCCTAGTCATTCTGAACTAGAATGGCTTGAGGGACCACAAGAGTAAAAGGCATCAAGGAACACTAGTGCACAACTACTCCTGACTGTCAACTGATAGATGAGGGCCAGAAAACAACTTGGGGGACAACTCAAAGGAACATACGATTTTCTGAGTTGTGGATGCATAGATTAGCATGTCGAACGAGTTCAACATATTTCTTCCGGATAACCCATGCGGAAGGGTAGAACTGCAAAGTCACAATTATAATGGATAACTCACCAAGAGCACTCTGGTTGTGATATTTTGGTTCAAAAAGAACTTCTTCCCTATCGGTTTTTGGTTTCGGAAGAACGATATACCACGAACCTCGAAGACTATCACAAAGGTTACTAATATCCTAAAGGAATGAGCAAACACTATCAACAGGAGGTAGGTGGAGTGAATCTTGGGTTCAAGAACCCAGGAATAGAATGCCTACTAAATAAATGGCATCACGGGATGCATTCGAGAATGATGGCCAGGATCATCACACTGTGAACACAAAACATGGATGAATTACTAGGTGATCCTCTAAGACACCTAGGGTCTTAGTAACATCTCCAACATATATACCGAGGCAATGAAGTACCTTAACACACTGGTTACCGTGGTTAATCTGGCCCAAACGAACATCGGAATCAGGGAGGAAAGATCTGCAAATGCATCAGATTGTCTAGAAACCTGGGATGACTCAGACAGAATAACGGCTGCAAATGCTCAGAAAGATTTGAGACATCCTGCAAGATGGTGGGATAACCACTCAATATCACAATATCAAGGTTCCGAGATCAATGGTCAACATACGGAAGAGTAGGGAATGAATTGAGGCTTGAATCCATCATTCCTATAGGTCTATGGATTAGTAACACGTGATCCTGATAGAAAGAACAGAAAGCCTAGTTACTTAATCCCGTAGGAAAGATGGTATGACTCGGATAAGATGGGCATAAGGTAAAGGAGTAAAAAGAGCCTTACGTTCCCATCCACAATCAGTTCCCTTATATAAATAAAAAATTCTAGACTCAACTTCGACTAGTTTGGCTTGGCAATCCTACAGGCAGTCAGGCTCTGATACCAAAGCTGTCAGGACCCTGATCCTAAGTAACACTGATATAGCATGTAACACATCATATCACTTTGTGGCCTCACGGACGGTATTCCCACGGGTGCCACCTTACCTGGCCCGGGACCGTTTGCGCCTTTTGGCTCACGTATATGATAGTGTCGCTAGCATCCATATGACAAAGAACCCGGGCCGACATGACTATTCATAAACCCAAGGTTGCGCTAACTTACAAGGACAAGCATACATGACCCAGCAACGAACATGTCGATCAACAACGTATGAACCCAAGTCGTAGCAAGCTACAAGGACTTAAAGGAACAACATGTGACATTTCTCCGAAGGAACAGACACAGGAACGAAGAACGACACATGCCGGTCAGCCTGAGTGTTCCGGAGCAGTAGCAAGCTACCATGGCTCAGTAGAAGCACTAGGAGACATCTCCCGATAAGAGAGGCTACCAAGAATAAACAACTAGGTTGTCGGATCCCTCACATACCAAGCATTTCAATAACATACAAACAATATGCTCGATATGTGCAAATACAACATGGCAGCACAACAAAACTCTATGACTCAAAGTATTTATTCAATATGCTCCGAGGAGCCAAGTATTACAAACATTGGTCTCATGACCCAATATTTAGAGCATACAAACAACGGAAGCATAGCATGTCTAACTACAGACAAATACAAAGTACAAGATTGTAGTTGTGGTAACAAGCTAAACGTCAAAGTCCACGCAGAACTACTAGTGAGACTGAAGTCTCTCTGCAAAAACATAAATTTAGAAAACGTGAGTACAAATGTAACCCAACAAGACTTACATCAGAACTAGCTAAATATGCATCAGTATCAACAAAGGGGGTGGTGGAGTTTAGCTGCAGCAAGCCATCTTTGACTCGGCGGCTATCCTGAACTACTAATGCAAGTAACTCTTTTGATGTGGCGCACACGAGTCCACATATTCACAATATCAATACACCACTATGGATCCACTTCAGTCTCCCTACGAGAACTAAATACATAGCACTCATGCTTATCTTGCGCATTTTAGAGTATCCACTTTCACTTGTCTATGAACTGTATAGGAAACCCGGAGGTCCTTTACCGCGGACGCGGCTATTCGAATAGATCATTTATAACCCTGCAGGGGTATACTTCTTCACACATGTTTCCACCACTTAGCGTCTGCACACGATATGTGCTCGGCAGACTTCAAGTGAAAGCCGACGTGGGTGTAGACCATGACCTGACTAACCACACAAATCCCTAGTCCAGGTTTATCGCCTATTCAGGTTCCATCCGTAGGCAGTCCGGCCGAGGTTTCCACTACGGCCCCAAACAATGATTGCGGGGTTCCCGAGCCCACCATACAGGTGCCCCGGTACACCGTGCCACGAGCCTACCGCATCAAAGCCCACCCCTAGGGTCAGCGCTGCTCATGGCCTCTAGCAAACTACAAACACCAGAAACTACTTGCAACTCCTGGACAGAGGACTGGGGGGTTAATAAGTCGAGCGGGGTCATATTTCAGGGCCCAATGTGTGGTAGTAGCTGTTCATGGATCACAAACACAGAACTCAGTACCTGAGGACAGTTTCAATGAGACAACCCACCATGTACTCCTACATGGCCTCTCACGGCTACCTTTACCAAATCATGTTCACACACTTATCTCTCAACAGGGGACATGTTCACAACTTTCCAATTCATCCCCGATGAATCAGACCTGACTCAACTCTATGCAGTAGCAGGAATGACAAACAAGCATGAAAGAGTAGGCACAACATGGCTCAAACAAATCCTACTCATGCTAGTCGGTTTCATCTATTTACTGCGGAAATGACAGCTCATGCAGAGGAAAGGGGTTCAACTACCGCAGCATGTAACAGATGAATCGTTGTTGTCCTAATGAAGTAAAAGAGAGCAGGAGCGAGAGAATGGGATTGTATCGGAATGAACAAGGGGTATTGCTTGCCTGGCACTTCTGAAGATAGTATAGCTCTTCATCGGTGTCATCGAACTCATCGTCGGAACATACGTCTACTGAGGGGGAACAACCACCGGCAACAGAGAAGGAACACAATCAATGCAATGCAACAATATATTGCATGATCATGACATGGAAATATGTTGTTGATTGAGCTAATGCAACCAGCAACAAGTTAAATGAAGTTGGTTTGAACCCGAGGTTCAAATTCAAACTCCATATGTGGATGTTCAAATGCCATTTATAGGATTTGCCCTAGACAGTACCCATAAGTTGTTCTATCATGCATGAAAACGGTACAGATGGATAGATTGGATTTTTCTGATAATTTTTCATATATAGATTATTTCAATTGGAGTTATAGACTATTTTCTATGATTTTTAGAAGTTTAGGGTATTTTCTGAAATTCATAAATCATTTATGATTTATTTTAAATTCCAGAAAACCTTTGTTGCGTCAGCGTGACATCCGCAAGTCAACAGGCGTGGTCCAGGTCAAACCTGACAAGTGGGACCCACGTGTCAGTGTCTAATCTATCTAACAGAAATAATTAACACTAAACTAATACTAATCCTAAATTAGTTAGGGCCTAGGCCCACATGTCATTGACCCAGGGGAGGTCAAACCCCTGGTCAACCAGGCCTAATACGCCGGCGGCTCGTCGCCGGCGACAGCGAGCACGGCGGAGGGCTTGGTTTTCGCCATCCGACGACCTAACAAGTGGCGAAGAGGCTCTACGTCGAGCTGGCGAACGTGCGCATCTGACGGGGCAAGTGGGAGCAGCTAGGGTGAACCAAGCTCGCCGGAAACGAGCTCGTGGGGGTGGCCAGAGTTTGGGCGGGGTCGGGTTTGGTGCTACGGTGCACGGGAGGAGAAGCTGGTCGGTGCAACGTGCTCCTGGGGGTGCACTGAGCATGCTGACGGGCTTAGACCCGGGAGGCAGCAGTTGTGGCCGCAGCGGCGCCATGCCCGGCGGAGCCGAGCTCTCAGGCTAGTCGGCAACCGGGGTTAGAGAGCTACTAGAGCAGCGTGGCTAGGGGGGAGAGAGGAGCTCACGACGGTTGCGGTGGTGGCCTCTTCGAGCTCGGGGAAGGGCCGGAGACGACGGAAGGACCCCAGCGATCTCGGTGGCCGTGGTTGAAGAAGACGACGAGGAGAGCACTCGGGGGTGTCCGGCAATGCTTGGCTCGTCGAGGACAAGGAGATGGTCGTAGCGGAGCTCCCGGACTCGAGGGTGGAGCGAGGAGCGGCCGGTGAGCGCAGTGGCAGCGAGTGGCGGCGACGGTTGCGCTCGGTGGCGCCGTGGGGAGAGAGCAGGGGAGGGGGAAGAGGTTAGGAGAGAGTGAAAGAGCGACCAGGGGGTGCGTGGCGACACGAGGGAGGTCCAGGGCGATGAGGGGGCAGCCAGGCAGGGTGGAGGTGGCCGAGCGCGTGCGTGCGCGCCTCGGGCACACACCCTCCTGCATACTGGCAAGAGGTTGACGACGGCGGCGGCTGCGGTGGACTTGGTCAGCTCCTGGGCCGCACAGGTAAGTGGCCCAGGTAGGTTTTCTCTCTCCTTCTCTTTGTTTCATTTCTCTTTTTCTAATTTGTTTTCTTTGTTCTGATTTAGTTTAGGAAGTAAATCATTATAGATAATTCTGAAAATTATTTTGGAGGTTAACTCAAATATTCCAGAGCTCCACAAATAAATCCACAAATAAACGGCTCCAATTCAAATACTTTTGTGTTGATTCAAAAATGCAAAATGTCATGGGAAAAATATGCGTCAACTTTGGTTACTGTTTCCAGCATTTCCAAAAATGATGAACATTTTTAGAAGGCCATTTGGATTTACTGAAAATATTTTAGTTGAACCTAGTGAATTCCTTTTAAAGCTAGGGTTTGAACATCCCCCATTTCAAGTTCATTTGAATTTTAAACAGGATGACATGAAAAACAAGAAAAGGCAATAGGGGCTCAGCTAGGGCTGGGACATATGCCCTTTCCATAGCCATTCCGAGATATATAGGCATGCAACTTGCACCGCTTCCATTTTGATGACTTGAGCATTCATTGTCATATTGCTTTGCATGATCATATAGCTGACATAGTAGTTGTGGCTCAGCCGTCGTGCATCAGTTTTTATACATGTTATGCTAGATCATTGCACATCTTGGTACACTGCTAGAGGCATTCATATAGAGTCATATATTGTTATAGGTATCGAGTTGTAATTTTGAGTTATAAGTAAATAGAAGTGTAATGATCATGAATTTTCATTATTAGAGCATTGCCCTAGTGAGAAAGGATGATGGAGACTATGATTCCCCCACAAGTCGGAATGAGACTCCGGACAATAAGTGAAAAAAAGAAAAAAAGAGAAAAAAAGGAAAAAAAGGAAAAGAAAATAAAAGAAAAATACAAAGAGAGAAGGGGCATGCTAGTTCCACACTTGCTCTTCAAAGTAGCGCCATGTTTTTCATATAGAGAGTCTCGTATGTTGTCACTTTCATATACTAGTGGGAATTTTTCATTATATGATCAGATGCACACCCACTTAGTTTTCATATTGAGCTTTCATACGCTTATAGCTCTTAGTGCATTCGTTGCATGGCAATCCCTACTCCTCACATTTATATCAACTGATGGGCATCTCCATAGCCCATTGGTTAGCCGCGTCGGTGTGAGACTTTCTTACTTTTTTGTCTTCTCTATATTTACCCATATCATCATATTCTATTCCACCCGTAGTGCTATATCCATGGCTTGCGCTCATGTATTGCATGGAGGTTGAAAAACATGAAGCGCGTTAAAAAGTATGAACCAATTTCTCGGCTTGTCATCGGGGTTGTGCATGATAAATACTTTGTGTTAAGAAGACAGAGCATGAAAACACTATATGATTTTGTAGGGATAGCTTTCTTTAGCATTGATATTTTCAAAGACATGATTATTTGTTGGGATGCCTAAGTATTCATGTCTTTATGTCAAATTATAGTCTATTGCTTTGAATCACTTATGTCTTAATATTAATGCCATGATTAAACATATGCTCAAGTTTATGCTAGGTAGCATTCCACATCAAAAATTATGTTTTTTATCATTTACCTACTCGAGGACGAGCAGGAATTAAGCTTGGGGATGCTGATATGTCTCCATCGTATCTATATTTTTGATTGTTTCATGCCAATATTATACAACTTTCACATATTTTTGGCAACAATTTATATGATTTATTAGACTAACCTATTGATCCATTGCCCAGTGCTAGTTCCTATTTTTTGCATGTTTTTTGTTTTGCAGAATATCCATATCAAATGAAGTCCAAATGCAATAAAATTTACGGAGAATTATTTGGGAATATTTGTGAATTTTGGGCGGTGGAATCAACTCAAACAGGGACCCACATGCCCCAAGATACACCAGGGCGTGCCCCAGGCGCGCCCAGGTGTCTTATGCTCACCTCGTACATCGGTTGGATCTCTACTTCGGGCGCAAGGAAGCTTATATCTGGAAAAAAATCATGTTAAAATCTCAGCGCAATCGGAGTTACGGATCTCCCGGAATATAAGAACTGGTTTTCGGCCATATTCGGGGAATGCGAAACAGAAGAGAACAGAGAGAGATCCAATCTAGGAGTGGCTCCTGCACCTCCACCGCCATGGAGGCCATGGACCAGAGGGGGAATGCTCCTCCCATCTTGGGGGGAGGCCAAGGAAGAAGAATGAGGAGGGGGCTCTCTCCCCTCTCTCCCGGTGGCGTTGGAACGCCGCCGAGGCAATCATCGTGTGACCGTGATCTACTCAGACAACCCCGTCATCTTCACGAACAACTCCATCACCTTCATCCATCTATATTCAGCGGTCCATTCTCTTGCAAACTGAAGTACCGTCTACTTGAACATGGTGCTTTCTGCTTCATATTATTTTCCAATGCTATGTTGCCATCCTATGATGTTTGAGTAGATTTTTGTTGTCCTTTCGAGTTATTGGTGAATTGTTATGATTAGTTTAATTTTGTTGTGGTTATATTGCAGTCCTATTGTGCCCATCATATGAGCGCGCGTGTGGATCACACCATATGGTTGGTTGTATTTTGATAGGACTATGCATTGGAGGGCAAGAGTGACGAAAACTTCTTCCTAACATAGAAATTGATGCATACGGGATTGAAGGGGGGCCAATATATCTTAATGATATGGCTAGGTTTTACCTTCATGAACATTAGTAGTTGCAGAGGCTTTCTAATAGTAACTTAGCCAATTGCATAGGGACAAATCCACAAATCCTACCACCAGTTTTCCACACTCGCTATACTAATTTAATTGTAATTTAATTAGAACAACACCTACTTTTTATTTCTATGTTATTTATTATCTTGTAAACCTTTTCCTTCAAACCTACAAAGTACATATAGTTTTATTCTTGTTCTAGGTAAAGCGAACGTTAAGTGTGCGTAGAGTTGTATCGGTGGTCAATAGAACATGAGAGAATATAAATTCTACCTTTAGCTCCTCATTGGGTTTGATAATCTTATTTACCAAAAAAGCTACAATTGATCCCCTATACTTGTGGGTTATCGATAGCCAGCGGCAGTACTGCTCCTCTGAAGGAGTGGTACTACTACTGCCTACCCAGGTACTACCGGGTAGGAAAAATAGTGGCTCCAGAAATATTATGAGGAACCCCTTAAAATTTGGGAATGCTATGTGGGTGCAATGTGCTTTGTGCTCATGATTGATTCCAGCCATACCTTCTGAAGTGGACCCCCTCTTAATAGTATGGTTTTCCTATGACTCAAGAAAAATGAAAACGTCGGAACACTGTCTTTGTTCTTTTTGTTTTAAAGGGTAACCTAACCGTCTTGCGCTAGTTTTCAATATATATTTATAGCTCAAGCACATGATTAGAATGCAAATTGGGTTGTCATCTACACTAAAATCACCTAGGGAGGGAAATGCCCTTTCAAATGGTCACATGCTCATCGAAGGATATTAAAGTTGGTGCTTGTGCATAATCATGATACAACTATCGAAACTAACATTGCACACAACCATGCATATAGCAGGCCCTAGTTTAGAACCGCATGCACCTATTCCTCACTGATGAGGCCAACACACACACGACTTGATAAAAGTGTGGGATGATGGATATGGCATATAACTTTAACTATATTACCATAGAAGATATGGACATAACCAAATGTACCATCAACTAATGTCATTTTATATTCTCTCAACACATCACATCCCACGTGAGCTGATAGGGACATATATCTAACTTGATTGAGCTAGTAGTTGTCTCGGTTGAGTCAAGTCTACGAAAATATTTTGTCGCCATTCGTGACCATGGTTTAGTCATCTTGTCAATATATATAGGATTAAGGAATCTTCGAAAAGGCCAAAATCATTCATATTAAAATTGATATTTGTTTACAATTATGTCACACTAGGGATGCAAATTTGGAATCGTCAAGGTACCCTCTTTCTTTCAACCAAATGAACTAAATTTTCAAAAGTGATGTGAATTCCAAAATTTTAGTTCATTTGGTTGAACTAATTAAGGAGGACCGGAGGGTGTTCCAAATTTGCATCGCATAGCACTATCCGTGATGATGAGGGCTACTCGGTTTGATGCCATGTGGGAAGTGATGGACATGTCACACAATGTAAACCATATAACCATACAAAAAATCCACATAACCAAAAAACTTTACCGAATAATGGCACGCCATATTTTCTCAATGCATCACATCCCTTGCGAGCATATTTAGATATATATCCGACTTAGTTTACAATTATGATTTATTCATGCCATGCATCACATCCCTTTCTCAATGCATCACATCCCTTGCTAATGGCTATGGTTTATTCATGTCATGATCATATATTAATTTAGTAAACCAAGCCTAATGGTTACAGGCTAATTGAAGGCAAGGGAATTAGTGGTTGTTTACAATTATGACACACTACTAAATTTTTTGTCATATGGGGTGTGATGGATATGGCATATGATTTAAACTACATAACCATAGCACATACAGACATCACCAAAAAATGTTCTACCAAATAATGTCATTTCATATTCTCTGAATGCATCACATCCACGTTAGCAGATATCGACGTATATCTAACTTGGTTAATCCTATAATATTATCCCTTGAGTGAAGTTTATGAAAATATTTTGCCGCCATTCATGACCATGGTTTAGTCATGTCATCAACATATATTAAATTAAGGAAGCATGTTGAAAGGTGACAATTGAATAACGGAAGCAAAAGTAGAGTTGTTACTCGCATTGCGGGGGAACGAAGTTGAGTAAAATATGTGCTATGTGTCTGTCCGATTGTATCCTTTGCCGAACAAATCTGCGTATGACTACCATACTGATATCATGTACTCCCAACGTTCACAAATATAAGGTATATAGTTTTTCAAGAATCAAATGTATATAGACATGTTTTAGTGTGTTTGTTCACTCATTCTGTCTGTATGTAGTCCAAAACAACTTATATTTATGAATGGAATGAGTGCTTCCGAAACATGCATCAACTCTAGCACCGGCATACTAGATCAAATAGATAAACTTAATAGTGACATCAATTTAATGATACAAAATTTGTATGAAGCTTTCCCTATGTATCAGAATCAATGATCATTTTATTTACTTTCATTTCACTATGTATTATAGAAAGGTATTTGTTTCTATCTAACGCTGGGTGGGAGGGGGAGTTGTAAAATGTACATTAAGCGGCAACAGACCCTCCACCAAAATTTGTGCCATTCGGTCTCTAATCGAATGACATGGACTGTCTTTCTCTTTTTTCACCTCAAACACAGATTCTATTGTAGTCATCCTTGATTGAACAAAAAAAAAATCATAATACAACGCAAGAGCTTCAGATTTGCAAAACACAGGAGGAGTTTAATCTTCTTCTAGAATCCTTTTTGGGCCCTTCAAATATGTTTCCAGTGTCCACATACATGTTACTTGTGTGTACATGTCGTGTGTACAAGTAGCTATGGTCGCAGAAGACAATTACAGAGTTTCTTATCGTCTATGTCATGTGACGAATACTCTTCGGTCAGCGACAAGTAATATGGATTTTTTTCTTTGTAAGACATGTAATTGTACATATATTTAATTAATGAAAATACCGTACCGTAGAGAAATTGTCTACGGTCAGTGCTTCAGAAAAAAGACAAGTAATGTGGATCCAAGGGAGTAGTAATATTCTAGATTTGATTGCCAAGACTTGTGAATCTAGTTGATTGGCAATGACTGGATCAGCTTGTGTGGAAGAAAAGTGACAATGACCCGGCCGCATCCGGCACTGAATGCACGCCGAGGCTTCTGGAGCGGAGCTGGTGACATGGGGTTTTTCGGTGGGAACATGCCGCGAGCAGTTTTCGGCTAGGACCCACAAGCCAGGCGCTGGAGCTGTCCATTGGTTGTTACATAATTAAACACCCTGAAAGTGTTCTTGGGTACATCCACATAGAAAAGCTTATGATTTTCTATGCATATCAATAGATTACAAACTTACCATTTTTATTAATATTGTAATATGGTCTTCTTTGACATGGTGGAATTACTTAGCGCTTAAATTAAATCTACTATTCGCTCTTTAGGACAATCATAAGAGATCTATCAAAATAAGATGAAAACACCAAAAAGGGTCCATGTTGCTACTCCCTCCGTTCCAAAATAGATCACTCAACTTTGTACTAACTTTAGTATAAAGTTGAGTCATCTATTTTGAAACGGAGGGAGTAGATTCGTATGATTTTCTAGCTGTTCAATCTTTATCAAATCAGACATGATGCAAAATAAACAAGAAAATTATAAAATAGAAAACACTACCAGATTAAAATAAAGAAAATACATACTACTAACAGATCTAGTTAAACCCACTTCTCATATACTACCATAGGTACTGTGTTTGTGTGTGTGTGTGTCTCTCACTCTCTACATATTTTTTTTGCAGGTTAGCCTGTTGTGATTACAATATATTTAGAAAAAGAACCCACCCACACACCCCCGCGTCGCCCCGCTTGGGCGACTCAGGGGGGCGACAACCCTAGGCCGCCTCCGGACGTCCCCTTCCCCCAACCTCCCTCGCCGCCGCTTGAGGCAGCTGACAGGCAAGCCCAGGGCGCTGCCAAGGATGGTGGCGGTGGGGCCTTCGGCTGCCCTGCCCTCGTGGGGGAAATTCCTGGAACCGGAGCAGTGGCTCCTCTAGTGAGGCATTCCTGGATCTGCGGCGAGCGGCATTGCCGACGGAGGATGCAGCCGCGTTGGGGGAAGAAAACGGCGGGACAACTTTTACTAGGCCGCGCGGGGCATCGAGTATATTTAGGTGCCGCAGGGGGATTTTCGACGGCGGAGTAAAAATTGTACTCCCTTATAGAATTTCGGAGATCGGCCCGGTGTGGCTTAGTGGACTAAACTAGAAAATTTACTCCGCTATAGCTTTTTAGGAGATCGACTAGAGATGCTCTTAGCCAAAGGAGTAGGCACCCGGACACTAGCGTCACCGGTGTTCCCTTACCTCTATTGGCTGCTCCCTCCACCGCGCTAGGGAGGGGAACCCCAGGACGTTGTTCCCCGAGTTTTTTTTTGCAGACGAGCGGTTGAGTAGTATGGGTATCTTAGTTAGGGTTTCGTTTGTGCATTACTTCGGCTCTAGTGCTGGTGATGGTGGCAGAAAAAATATTTCTCCAGATCTCCCATCGAAGCGCTGATTGTCTCGGCTATTGCTGTATAATCTCCGAGGCGGTGTCTGTGCGGATCCTTTGAATCTTGGTGGACGCTTCATGTTCAATGATGTTGACATCAAGGTAATGGTCCTCTTCTTCCTGCTTCTTTCGGTGGTAGTATTAGGGCAGCCTGCCACGTGTTGAATGCGAAAGGCCGGCCCTTGGGGATTGGGGTTATGTTCCCTAAGAGCATGGTTAATAGAACAGCCTGTTGTTGGTTGTATCGTAGTGCCAGGTCATATAAAGCCTTGGTAAAAGTAGACTCATATAATAGATTTGCTACAGGTGAACTACTAGACCGGCTATAGCATTAAATGATTGCATGTGATGGAGGCAGAAAGAAGCCAACAGATTGGGAGGGAGGAAGAAACGCCGGCCTAAAGCCATCACACAGGCTGCATGCAAGCTCTTGTTCCTTGGTTATTGTGCTACAGCCGGGCTGCATACATAGCGCCCGCTCCCTTCTCCCTCATCCCTTCTCTTTCCTCCAGCTCAGATTTCGTTGACGTGGAGCAGCTTGTGTAGCCGGCTGACAAGGACTTATTATACTTGCTCTATTATTTAATATTGTGGTCTCCTATTCTCTCATTGGACGTCTCCCTTAGGCTGGTTGTAATGAGGAGTATCATATAGTATCATATGCATGATGATACTACCTCCATAATGCATAGTATCATAACTTAGTATCTTTGGTTGCCTTATTAATTTCCATGCATGACACAAAGTAGTACAACATTTAATATGATACGGTATCATGATATGATACCACACCCTCTCTTTGCTTATTTAATTGTGTGCCACATCATCTAAAAAATCTAGTTAGCATGCATAATACCACTTATGATACTCCTATTACGACCAGCCTTATGCGGCATATTATTTTCTAGTGGTCCGTGCTCCTTTCTCGTTGCAGCAGCGTTCCCTCACTGGTAGAAAAAAGCCCTTTAGTCCCGGTTCGAAACAGCCTTTAGTCCTGGCTGTGCAACCGGGACTAAATATGCGCGACTAAAGACCCCCCCTCTTTAGTCGCGCCTCTTACGGGCCGCGACTAAAGGCTTTAGTCCCGGTTCTTGTGGCTGACCGGGACTAAAGGCCCGTCCACGTGGGCGCCCGTGGTCCGTTGGGGCGGAGGACCTTTAGTCCCGGTTCTCGTGGCCAACCGGGACTAAAGGGCTCCTCCGCAGGTTTAGGGTTTTAGCCCCCCTAAACCTGGTTTCTTTTTAGTTTGGAGTGTTTTATTTCTTTTATATTATATTTTGTGTTTTATTTTAATTTTGATAAAGTTTCAGTACACATATTTTACGCTACTATATACATGCATATGAAATTTCAAACAAGAAGAATTCAAGAGGAATATATAATATATATTCAATCTCGGGTGACCATATACAACTTCGAACAAGTTTCCATACACAATTAGGATGGATGACCATATACAACTTCGTACAAGTTTCAATCTCGGGTATGCATATAAATTTCTTCGTCCTCGGTATAGTGTTCTTCTTTAGGATTGATGACTTCCCTCATGAAAAATCCTGCTAATTCTTCTTGAATTGGTCGGAAGCGAGCTTCTGGACTAAGCCTCCTCCGCAAGTTATCCGTCGCGTTCCGCACGCTATCCGATGCCTTCCGCTCAGTGGTGTGTCTCCGGATGTTCTCACAAACATAGTATCCACATAGATTGGTCCCCGGTGGCTGCTTATCCACATTAACTAACCTTCTGAAATCTAGCTCATGTTTGAATTCACCAACAATTTCTTCTGAGAACCGTCTCCAAACCCTACAGGGCAAAGAAAATTAAATGAATAAGGAAATTATTAGTTACTTGATATTAGGAAATGAACGAAAGAGACCGATCGATATAGAGCTCAAATGATTGAAAATAATTACTTTTGCAGCATTTTTCTCATGTCGGCCCAACGCTTTGGATCCGAATCCATAGAGTCCATGATTAGAACTCTGGAGGTGTGAAGTTCAATATTTAGCAGAATCCAGTGGAACCTGCGGACACGTTACATGCACAGTCATGCATAACTCATCGATTAGACATACCATGCATGGAGTAAACAAAAGAGAATGGGCAGAAGAGAGAAACACTCACCCAAAATGGTAAGGAAATAGAATATGACTTTTGAGTTGATGCTTTCTAAGAAACTTGTACAGGTCTTTCTCCACGTCTTCGGGGTGATGTTGTAACACATGTCCATTAACGATATGTGGGTCAATGAACCCAACATCATGGATGTTTCTTATTTTGCATTCCCAAATCTTCAATCTGCATAATAGCGTACGCAACAATATAGTTAGGACAATATATATATATATATATATATATATAGTGCAGGCAATGAAGAACGAGATGAGGTAGAAATAAATCACTTACAGAACATAGCAACTCAGCATAGATTTGTCGAGGTCGCGCAGATTGAACAGCTGGAACAATTCACTCATATGAATTTCTACAGAGTACCGTTTGGTGTGATGCTCATCTGTAACATCCGCATAAACATATTCTTTGTCGGCCCATGTTATGAATTGCTTGTACCAACGTAGAAGATTTCGCATTTGTGGTGGTAGACTCTTTTCCCGCGCAGGCTCGACGAGAGGCCCATTCCGCACATATTGTAATGCTATCTCACATACTGGCGCATCCTCAAGGCCTAAGAAGGCACGAAGAGTCAAACCCATCTCTGACGCTTGTTTCATGGCACCCGCTACAGTCAATCCAAGTGCTGCCGCAGCTGCTATGATCTCGGGGTCCTCTTCCGGACCGGCTTTCACTATGAGCGGGGGGATCGATTGTTTCTTCTGCATCCCGAGCTGGTCAACTTGTTTCCCGCTTTTTTTACTTTCTTCTTTCTCCTCCTTCAATATTTTTGCTTGCCTACGAAGTTCATGTCCATAGTCGTCAGGCATATTCAGCTCGGCTTGGGACGGTGTCGTCAAAAAATCCTTAGCCCACTTCTTTTGCTTCTCAGTGAATACTTGCTTGGGCTCAGGCTCTTTTTTCGCCTTCATATCCGCCTTCCATTTCTCATAATCAGCAGACGCGGCCAATTTGGTTTCAGCTTCACTAAGTTCCCCAGGCCTTGGGAGGAGAGGCTTCAGTGATGGCTCCGGTACCCTTGTGGTCTTAGGTACATAAGGGTCCGGGTTAATAGTCCAGGAGCGGGTTTCCTTGTTGTCCGCCTGCTTCTGCTTCTTCGCCGGAGGTGGATTGGGGGGCGTCGTACCCGCCGGAGGAGGATTGGGGGGCGTCGTACCCGCCGGAGGTTGTGGATCGGGTGACGGCGTCGAATGGCGTGAAGGAGGTGTAGGTGAACCACCACGACCACCACCACCGCCACCACCACCACCACCACCATCGGAGGGGGGTGGACTTGCTAGCCTTGGCGCCTCGCCTGGAAACACTATGTACTTCTTTTTCCATAGAATGAACTGGCGCTTGACATCTCCAAGTCTTCTCTCCCCTTCGGGTGTAGGTTTGTCAATCTCCAGGTCCTCAAACCCTTGGACTATGTCTTCCACCGTGACACGAGCATAGCCATATGCAATGGGGTTGTTGTGGTGGAGTGCTCCAGGTGTACAGGGTAAAGCACTGCCGCTAGCTACCTTCGTGGAAACGTTCCCCACGGGATAATGCAGATCACATTCTTTCATCTCCTTTACATCATCCACGGGGTAGTGAGGCTCCGGTGCACGAATCTCGATCATCGGTGCACTAGCACCAGGCGGGGCATCCGTGGAAGCCACGCTGCTTCTCCGCTGCTGGCTTCCGCGATCCGCTTCATGATCTTCATGCGGCCCTGCAGCCGATTTTTCTTTCACTAGTTCATGCACGGTCTGCTTCAACTCATGGAGTTCCGATGCAAACTTCGTCATAAGATCTGCATCCCTGTCCGTCTTTCTCTTACGGCTTCTGTAACAGTACGGGTCATTGTCCTGGGAAAACCCTACTTTCCACGGAAGTTTGCCTTTGCCTCGTACACGTCCTCCGTGTTCATCATTCCCGAGGGCTGTTGTCAGTGCGTCTTTCTCTCTGTTGAACTTGATCAAGCCCTCTTGAGCTTGGGTCATTGCGTCAATAAGGGCTTGGGTGGGAGCAAACTGTCTCTGCCGGTGAACACACACCCCTGTCTCCGGGTCTAGCGATCCCCCATGCCCGTACCACCAGCTTTTGGCCCTTGGGTCCCATCCCTCTGTACCTAGAGGGATTCCTCGCACCCTCAGGTCCTCCTCCATCTTCTGCCACCTAGGCTCCGAAAGGCGGTATCCTCCTGGCCCCATAATATGATGGAACTTTTTCTTACTCGCATTATCCTTATTTTTTTTGATATTTCCTTGAAATGCTCCGATTGCTTTTGCCTCACAAATTCTGGCCAATCATCTTTCAGTTTCTCATGTTGTCCATTGAAATCCGGTGTCTTGCCCTTGTTGACATAGTCACGGGTTAAATTTTTCTTGAAGTTCCGGAATGCTTCGCCCATCTTCTAAAGAGCGAACTCTTCAACTAGCCTCCTCCTCTGACGTCCACCCGGAACCTCGTTACCGAATTCATCGACTTTGTTGTATTCCGGAGGTAGAATGAAATGTTCCATAAGCTTTCTCCAGAAATCCTTTTTCGTTCTCTTGTAGACAAAACTGAAACCAAGACGTGCCTTCTTTGGCTCCTTCCATTCCTGGACGGTGATCGGGACGTTGTCTCTAACAACGACTCTGCATTGGTTGATAAACTTTGAGGTGTGCTGTAGGGGCTTGCCGGTTTCACTGACAAACTCAATGGCATATGTTTCTCCTGTTTTCATCGCCTTGGATTTGCCACGCTTTGTCGTACTCGATCCGGAGGGCTAAAAAAAGAAAGAGAGTCGCGCGCGTTAATACATATGTATTCACATTTCAGTAAGTTTGTATCACGAGAGGCTCAATGTATATATATACCTCGCCGGAGGTGGTTGCTACTTGCAATTCGAGATCGTCGGTTGTTGACGGTTGACCTCCGTCGACAATGTCCGTTCCTTCACCTTCTTGATCATCGACAATCTCTGTTCCACCGTCAAGGTTCAGATAAGAAGAGACTACATCCTCTTGTTGCTCATATTCTGAGCCCGGCACATAAGGAATCTCGTTGTTGATGATGCCCATTAAATAACGTTCAGCCTCCGGATCCCTAAGCGGCTCGGTTCTATCGTCCGCCATATGTCACTCCTGCATGTAGTAAAAATTCTTTAAGTATAAAGGAATTAAAAAATAAGAATAAGGGGACATAGAGGAGGAGGAATTAAAAAATAAGATTCTTTAAGTAAAAATTCTTTTTTTCTTCTTCTTCCTTTCTTCTTCCTCTTTCTTCTTTCTTTCTTCTTCTTCCTTTCTTCTTCCTCTTTCTTCTTCTTCCTTTCTTCTTCTTCCTTTTTCCTTTCTTCTTCTTTCTTTCTTCTTCTTCCTTTCTTCTTCTTCCTTTCTTCTTTCTTTCTTCTTCTTCCTTTTTCTTTTTTCTTTCTTTCTTCTTCTTCCTTTCTTCTTCTTTTTTTCTTCTTCCTTTTTCTTTCTTCTTTCTTTTGGTTTTCATTTGGTTTTCATTTTTTTTCTTCTTCCTTTTTCTTCTTCCTTTTTCTTCTTCTTCCTTTTTCTTCTTTCTTTCTTCTTTCTTTTTTTCTTCTTCCTTTTTTTTTCTTCTTTCTTTTTTTCTTCTTCCTTTGTTTTTCTTCTTCCTTTGTTTTTCTTCTTCCTTTTTTTTCTTCCTCCTTTGTTTTTCTTCTTTCTTTTTTTCTTCTTTCTTTTTTTCTTCTTTCTTCTTCCTTTTTTGTTTTCTTTTGTTTTTTTCTTCTGTTTGTTTTTTTTCTTCTTTCTTTTTTTCTTCTTCCTTTGTTTTTCTTCTGTTGTTTTCTTCCTTTTTCTTTTTTTTCTTCCTTTTTCCTTTTTTCTTCCTTTTTCTTCTGTTTTTCTTTTGTTTTCTTCTTCCTTCTTTCTTCTTCTTCCTTTTTCCTTTTTCTTTCTTCTTCTTCTTCCTTTTTCTTCTTCCTAGCTTCTTCTTCTTCTGCCGGCGCGCGGAGGACACGGCAGGCAGGGCCAGCGGGCGGCGGGCGGCGGGCGGCAGGGCGTCGGGCGGCGGGCGGCGGGAAAGGGCGCAGGGCACGGGCGGCGGGCAAGGGCAGGGCACGGGCGGAGGCGGCGCTCACTGGGGACGGGGGCGGCGGCGCGCAGGGCTTCGGCATCGGCGTCGGCGTCGGGGCAGGGCTTCGGCGTCGGCGTCGGGGCAGGGCTTCGGCGTCGATCGGCGTCGGGGCAGCGCTTCGGCGTCGAGAGAGGAGAATGGGAAGTGGCGAAACTGCTAAGTGCAGTATTTATAGACGCACCTTTGGTCGCGGTTGGGGAGGCGGACAGCGACTAAAGGTACCCTTTAGTCGCGGCTGGCCACACCAACCGCGACTAAAGGGTACCTTTAGTCGCGGTCCGCCTCCCCAACCGGGACTAAAGGGTTTTGGCGCCGCTTTAGTTCCCGCGCACAAAGACCCTTTAGTCGCGGTTGGGGACAACAACCGCGACTAAAGGGTACCCTTTAGTCGCGGTACGCCTCCCCAACCGGGACTAAAGGGTCTATGCTGGAACTGGCGCGGTGCGGTGGGATGTTTAGTCCCACCTCGCTAGCCGAGAGGCTTCGACAGTGGTTTATAAGCGCGGCTGCGCTCACCACTTCGAGCTCCTCTCAAATGCAGGCTTACGGGCCTATTCTGTCACTATGTGCCTGTGGGCCTACTGGGCCTTCTGCGGGCATGAATCCTGGCCCATTAATGGGTTTCTAGTCGTATTCAGGCCGTGGTGGCCCAGTAGGTGGCATATTTTTTATTTTTTGCCTGTTTTTTGTTTTCTTTTTTGCTTTATTTATTTTGTTTTGTTTTTCTTCTTTTTTTCTTCCTTTTTTCTTCTGTTTTTTCTTCTGTTTTTTTCCGGTAGGAGCCCCCTCAAAGCAATCGGAAGCAATTGCGTCATAATCACGTGGCAGTCGTGAGACTTCAGGTTTTGGAACTTTTTCTCCGCCATGTTTATTATTCCCTTTAGATTCGACGAGAAGCCAGACGGGACCTTCATACTGCTCAGGCATTCAAAAAAATGACCTTCTCTTCTTTGGTAAGAGCGTAGCTGGCACGACCTTGAAACCATTCCGGATGCCGGTCATCTGGGTCTTTCAAAAGTTGCTGGTCCTGCAGTGCTTCCTTTGTATCATTTGTCTTCCCATACACGCCCAAGAAGCTTAGCAGGTTCACGCAAATATTCTTCGTAACATGCATCACGTCGATTGCAGAGCGGACATCTAGGACTTTCCAATATTCTAGCTCCCAAAATATAGATTTCTTCTTCCACATGGGTGCGTGCCCGTCAACTCCCCGCGGAACTGATTGTCCGCCAGGACCCTTTCCAAAGATGACTTTCAAATCCTTGACCATATCAAATATCTCAGCACCAGTACGTTCCGCAGGCTTCGGCCGGTGATCTGCCTTCCCGTTGAAATGCTTGCCTTTCTTTCTTACGTTATGATTTCGGGGAAGAAATCGACGATGACCCAGGTACACGTTCTTCTTACCATTAACCAAACGTACACTTTCAGTCTCATGTAAGCAGTGCGTGCATGCATTGTATCCCTTATTTGTCTGTCCCGAAAGGTTACTGAGAGCAGGCCAATCGTTGATGGTTACAAAAAGCAACGCTCGTAGGTCAAATTCCTCTCCTTTGTGCTCATCCCAGACACGTACACCAGGTCTGGCCCACAACTGTAAAAGTTCTTCAACTAATGGCCTTAGGTACACATCGATGTCGTTGCCGGGTTGCTTAGGGCCTTGGATGAGAATTGGCATCATAATGAACTTACGCTTCATGCACAACCAAGGAGGAAGGTTGTAGATGCATAGAGTCACGGGCCAGGTGCTATGGCTGGAGCTCTGCTCGCCAAAAGGATTCATGCCATCAGTACTTAGACCAAATCTTATGTTCTTTGCGTCAGCTGCAAAATCTTTGAACACTCTGTCGATCTTTCTCCATTGCGTTCCATCAGCGGTGTGTCTCAACTCCCCGTCGGACTTACGGTCCTCTTTGTGCCATCGCAACGACTTGGCATGCTTTTTGTTCATGAACAGACGTTTCAACTGTGGTATTATAGGAGCATACCACATCACCTTGGCGGGAACCCTCTTCCTGGGTTTCTCGCCCTCAACATCGTCACCAGGGTCATCGCCTCTGATATTATAACGCATTGCAGTGCATACAGGGCATTCATTCAAATTCTCGTATTCACCGCGGTAGAGGATGCAGTCGTTAATGCATGCATGTATCTTCAGAACCTCTAAACCTAGAGGGCAGACAGCCTTCTTTGCTTCGTACGTACTGGCGGGCAACTCGTTATTCTTCGGGAACATATTCTTCAACATTTTCAGCAAATTTTCAAATGATGAGTCACCTACACCTTCCTGTGCCTTCCATTTTAGCAAATCCAGTGTGCAGCCCAGCTTTTTCAGACTATTATCGCATCCTGGATACAACGACTTTTTGTGATCCTCTAACATGCGATCCAAATTCTCCCTATCCTTGTCAGTTTCGCAGCGTCTCCGTGCATCAGCAATGGTCCGACCAAGATCATTAGCGGGCTCATCATGTGCCTCTTCTTCACCTTCACCTAACCCTTCCCCACCTTCAGCATCATCCTCCATGAAAGTATCACCGAAATGATCATGATAGTTGTCATCGATATCATCCCCTTCTTCATCTTCTTCCATTCTAACCCCTCTTTCTCCATGCTTGGTCCAACAATTATAGCTTCGCATGAAACCGTGCCGAAGCAGGTGCATGTGAACGTCTCTTGAGGAGGAGTAACCCTTCTGATTCTTACAGACAGCACATGGACAGATAATAAAACCTTGCTGCTTGTTCGCATTTGCCACTACGAGGAAGTCTTTCAAACCCGTAGTGAACTCGCCGGAGAGTCGGGGACCGTACATCCATTGCCGATTCATCTGCATTATTATGATATAAAGTATATAATTAACTATCATGCATTTGTTAAACTAACTAGCTAGAAATAATACAAATTAAACAATGAACTACACACATGCATATTTTATCAATGACACATGAAAGGTTCAAGTTGCTAACCGCGATCGCGGAGGAAAAATAAATGAGAAAGCTCAAGTGTGGCTCGGACACTTCATATCATGTTTGTTTCAGGCTCTCGGGAATTTCATCGAACACCTTGTGTGCATAGGAGGAACCAAAAGCAAACCCAGCACCCCCTTCTGAAAATTGTGAAGTGAGCTGAGTGAAGTGAAGTGAGCTGAGTCCTATATATAGGGATGGGCCTTTAGTCCCGGTTGGCCAGGCCAACCGGGACTAA
The DNA here is from genome assembly GCF_018294505.1 of Triticum aestivum. NCBI lineage: Eukaryota > Viridiplantae > Streptophyta > Magnoliopsida > Poales > Poaceae > Triticum > Triticum aestivum. The sequence continues at coordinate 611,107,127 of NC_057814.1, forward strand.
AGCCCCTCCCGTCCGCCAGCTGGATGGGCCTTTAGTCCCGGTTGGCCTGGCCAACCGCGACTAAAGGCCTTCGGGGACCTTTAGTCGCCAACCGGGACTAAAGCCCTCCCGTCCGCCAGCTGTCGACCGAGCGCGCTGGGCCCAGATAGTTGGTCGCGGGTCTCCTCCCGAACCGCGACTAAAGACCCCTTTGGTCGCGGTTCGATTGTTTTGGGGACTAATGGGGGCGTATGGAAGCCTCTTTTTCTACCAGTGCCTTCACCGTCATTGCAGAGGTGGCAATTGTTTTTTTAAAGAGGTGTTTCAACTATTGGATTTCCAATCTAAGCAACACTTCTATGATGGGATGACGAAGAAGATGACGACTTCTTCGTCGCCGCGTTGGCCCAGCTAGATCTTACCTGAACGGAAGATAAAATATTAGTATGGCTCAAACAATGGAGCGGCAGGGGTGGCGTACGTTTGGCTCGTGCTGGAGGTTGAGTTTGTTTGGCATTCTATGTCCTTTAATATAGATCTTGGGCCATATCCGCAAAAATAAAAGTCCCAAGATTTACCGCCTTAATATGTATAAACTGTTGTAGCAACCAGACAGATAATTTGAAATTTCAAAAATAAGGCTAGGGAATTGGACAAATTTTGTATAATTCACTAGCAAGCGTCGTGTACTCGTGTAGTAGAATGCATATCACGGAACCTGCTGAATTGGACTCGAGGTATACCTGCTCTATTGTGAAAAGGATTCGTCTATATCCGGTAATTGGTAGTTGCCAAGTCTTTATCCAGGTCAACGATCGGACATGGGAGTCAAGTCGTCATCTTTTAGCACCATTTATTAACTCAAGATTTATATTGATCTGTCAGTGTCGACTAACACCAACGACCATACCTGCTCCGCTCCGATCCATTCTTTATCGAATATGGACACAAGCGGATGACCCGTGTCTAATTAGAATCAAAACATTCTTAAGCCCAAATTACATTTGTCCCTGTCCTAGTATATTAAGGTGAATGGAATAAGATAACATGTATTCAGCAGCCTAACACTACGTGGAAAACATGTATTCAGCAGCCTAACACTACATGGAAAAAGACTCTTCCTAGATTAGCCTCTACTAGCGAGCAAGCCTGCGGTCGATATCAGTGCACACCCTGCTGACGACATTAGCAGCCCGCTTGTTTTTTTTAGAAAAGGAGGATGACCCCCGGCCTCTGCATCTAGGAGATGCATACGGCCACTTTATTGATTATTCTCAAGGACCTTACAAAGTATTACAACAATATGCCTGAATCCGCCATCTTGGCAACATATGCCACTACTCCTATCCATATGATGAAGGGGTGCTACCTGGCCCAAATACCCGGACCACTCACCTAAGCCTATCATCAAAAGTCAGAAGCCCCAGCCGAGCCACATACCAGGTCTGGGGCATAAACTGGTCTGACGCACTCACATGTGTCGTCCCCGCCATCTTCCACGGGTCCGTCTTTAGAGCAGATATTGAGGCTTCTACCTTGTCAGGCCACTCTGTCATCGACGTCACCATGACGCCAGACAACTGCCTCCACCTGCGCGAGCCCATTACCGCCCATCGGGCGCCGAGTCTCCACTGCACCACGCCGCCGAGATCCGCCGTCATCAATGTGTAGGATGAAGCACCGCTCCACCAAAAAGGGCGCCCACTGGTCCCACGATCCCGTCGGCTGCGGTCACCGACCCCATACTGAGCCCGCAACCACACTGCTCTCAAGGCGACGCCTTCAAGAAGGTCACGGCGCCAAGGACGCCGCCGCCGCCCACCGGAGTTAGGTTTTCACCCGAAAAGCAAGGTGGTGGGGGTGAAGGGCAGACCTTGACCGACAGCTCCATGAAGAAATCAGCGCCCGCCTGCGGACGTCGTCGTCGTCGTGGCCGGCTAGAGCCGACCAGGGGTTTCCCCCAATCTGGATCCCGACCACCAGAATCACCCGCAACCCAGAGGCAGGCCAGCCACGCCGGCACAGCCAGGGACCATCGAGGGTGAAGCGCATCGAGCAGGGGAAGATGGCCAGCAGCCAGATCAGGGCAGCCACGCGACGTCCCAGCCCACCGGAGATCCGCCGGCCACCCGACCAGATCGTCGGCACCACGCCCACCCCACTGGTCACCGCAGGTGACAAGGGGCCTCGCCGGGGGCCGCCGCCCAGATCCAAGACCCTCCGATGTGAACCAGAGCAGCGCATGCCCCGCCGCCGCAGTCCCCGGCTGCGCCATGGGCTTTGCCCGGCGGCAGCCTCGTGCGGCGGCGAGGGGGAGAGGGGAGGGAGAGGGGCTACTCCGGCGAGGGGGGAGTTGCCCCGAGACGCCCACTAGGGGTGGCGCGGGGGAGGGGAGGGGAGCGCTAGTACAACTTATTCAGCTACACAGAGCTGTATAAACCTTTAATTACGACAAAGTCATAGAAAAAACGTAAACAGTTAGAATAAAATAGGAATCCCTATACCAAGTACGTGGTTTCATGTTGCATGGGATGTAATTGATACGTCACATGATTTAAACTATATAATTGTAGTAGATATAGACATGACCAAAAATGTACTACCAAATGTGACAAACCATATTATCCGGTGGAAATGATAAATCCCGAATGTTCGGATTTTAAGCATGGTAATCCGAGCGTTTTTCATGGCAACTTTAGTTCACGCGAGGTTGACAAACATGGGAATTTTCTGACAAAATAACGAACCGGGACAAACACTGGTAGAAAAAAGCCCTTTAGTCCCGGTTCGCAACAGCCTTTAGTCCTGGCTGTGCAACCGGGACTAAATATGTGCGACTAAAGACCCCCCTCCCCTTTAGTCGCGCCTCTTACGAACCGCGACTAAAGGCATTAGTCCCGGTTCTTGTGGCTGACTGGGACTAAAGGCCCGTCCACGTGGGCGCCAGTGGTCCGTCGGGGCGGAGGACCTTTAGTCCCGGTTCTCGTGGCTAACCGGGACTAAAGGCCTCCTCCGCAGGTTTAGGGTTTTAGCCCCCCTAAACCTGGTTTCTTTTTAATTTGTAGTGTTTTATTTCTTTATATTTTATTTTGTGTTTTATTTTAATTTTGATGAAGTTTCAGTACACATATTCTACGCTACTATATACATGCATATGAAATTTCAAACAAGAAGAATTCAAGAGGAATATATAATATATATTCAATCTCGGGTGACCATATACAACTTCGAACAAGTTTTCATACACAATTAGGATGGATAACCATATACAACTTCGAACAAGTTTCAATCTCGGGTATGCATATAAATTTCTTCGTCCTCGGTATAGTGTTCTCCTTTAGGATTGATGACTTCCCTCATGAAAAATCCTGCTAATTCTTCTTGAATTGGTCGGAAGCAAGCTTCTGGACTAAGCCTCCTCCGCAAGTTATCCGTCGCGTTCCGCACGCTATCCGATGCCTTCCGCTCAGTGGTGTGTCTCCGGATGTTCTCACAAACATAGTATCCACATAGATTGGTCCCCGGTGGCTGCTTATCCACATTAACTAACCTTCTGAAATCTAGCTCATGTTTGAATTCACCGACAATTTCTTCTGAGAACCGTCTCCAAACCCTACAGGGCAAAGAAAATTAAATGAACAAGGGAGTTATTAGTTACTTGATATTAGGAAATGAACGAAAGAGACCGATCGATATAGAGCTCAAATGATTGAAAATAATTACTTTTGCAGCATTTTTCTCATGTCGGCCCAACGCTTTGGATCCGAATCCATAGAGTCCATGATTAGAACTCTGGAGGTGTGAAGTTCAATATTTAGCAGAATCCAGTGGAACCTGCGGACACGTTACATGCACAGTCATGCATAACTCATCGATTAGACATACCATGCATGGAGTAAACAAAAGAGAATGGGCAGAAGAGAGAAACACTCACCCAAAATGGTAAGGAAATAGAATATGACTTTTGAGTTGATGCTTTCTAAGAAACTTGTCCAAGTCTTTCTCCACGTCTTCGGGGTGATGTTGTAACACATGTCCATTAACGATATGTGGGTCAATGAACCCAACATCATGGATGTTTCTTATTTTGCATTCCCAAATCTTCAATCTGCATAATAGCGTACGCAACAATATAGTTAGGACAATATATATATATATATATATATATATATATATATATATATATATATATATATATATATAGTGCAGGCAATGAAGAACGAGATGAGGTAGAAATAAATCACTTACAAAATGTAGCAACTCAGCATAGATTTGTCGAGGTCGCGCAGATTGAACAGCTGGAACAATTCACTCATATGAACTTGTACAGAGTACCGTTTGGTGAGATGCTCATCTGTAACATCCGCATAAACATATTCTTTGTCGGCCCATGTTATGAATTTCTTGTACCAACGTAGCAGATTTCGCATTTGTGGTGGTAGACTCTTTTCCCGCGCAGGCTCGACGAGAGGCCCATTCCGCACATATTGTAATGCTATCTCACATACTGGCGCATCCTCAAGGCATAAGAAGGCACGAAGAGTCAAACCCATCTCGGACGCTTGTTTCATGGCACTCGCTACAGTCAATCCAAGTGCTGCCGCAGCTGCTATGATCTCGGGGTCCTCTTCCGGACCGGCTTTCACTATGAGCGGGGGGATCGATTGTTTCTTCTGCATCCCGAGCTGGTCAACTTGTTTCCCGCTTTTTTTACTTTCTTCTTTCTCCTCCTTCAATATTTTTGCTTGCCTACGAAGTTCATGTCCATAGTCGTCAGGCATATTCAGCTCGGCTTGGGACGGTGTCGTCAAAAAATCCTTAGCCCACTTCTTTTGCTTCTCAGTGAATACTTGCTTGGGCTCAGGCTCTTTTATCGCCTTCATATCCGCCTTCCATTGCTCATAATCAGCAGACGCAGCCAATTTGGTTTCAGCTTCACTAAGTTCCCAAGTCCTTGGGAGGAGAGGCTTCAGTGATGGCTCCGGTACCCTTGTGGTCTTAGGTACATAAGGGTCCGGGTTAATAGTCCAGGAGCAGGTTTCCTTGCTGTCCGCCTGCTTCTGCTTCTTCGCCACAGGTGGATTGGGGGGCGTCGTACCCGCCGGAGGAGGATTGGGGGGCGTCGTACCCGCCGGAGGTTGTCGATCGGGGGACGGCGTCGAATGGCGTGAAGGAGGTGTAGGTGAACCACCACGACCACCACCACCGCCACCACCGCCACCACCACCACCACCACCATCGGAGGGGGGGTGGACTTGCTAGCCTTGGCGCCTCGCCTGGAAACACTATGTACTTCTTTTTCCATAGAATGATCTGGCGCTTGACATCTCCAAGTCTTCTCTCCCCTTCGGGTGTAGGTTTGTCAAACCCTTGGACTATGTCTTCCACCGTGACACGAGCATAGCCATATGCAATGGGGTTGTTGTGGTGGAGTGCTCCAGGTGTATAGGGTAAAGCACTGCCGCTAGCTACCTTCGTGGAAACGTTCCCCATGGGATAGTGCAGATCACATTCTTTCATCTACTTTACATCATCCACGGGGTAGTGAGGCTCCGGTGCACGAATCTCGATCATCGGTGCACTAGCACTAGGCGGGGCATCCGTGGAAGCCACGCTGCTTCTCCGCTGCTGGCTTCCGCGATCCGCTTCATGATCTTGATGCGGCCCTGCAGCCGATTTTTCTTTTACTAGTTCATGCACGGTCTGCTTCAACTCATGGAGTTCCGATGCAAACTTCGTCATAAGATCTGCATCCCGGTCCGTCTTTCTCTTACGGCTTCTGTAACAGTACGGGTCATTGTCCTGGGAAAACCCTACTTTCCACGGAACTTTGCCTTTGCCTCGTACACGTCCTCCGTGTTCATCATTCCCGAGGGCTGTTGTCAGTGCGTCTTTCTCTCTGTTGAACTTGATCAAGCCCTCTTGAGCTTGGTTCATTGCGTCAATAAGGGCTTGGGTGGGAGCAAACTGTCTCTGCCGGTGAACACACACCCCTGTCTCCGGGTCTAGCGATCCCCCATGCCCGTACCACCAGCTTTTGTCCCTTGGGTCCCATCCCTCTGTACCTAGAGGGATTCCTCGCACCCTCAGGTCCTCCTCCATCTTCTGCCACCTAGGCTCCGAAAGGCGGTATCCTCCTGGCCCCATAATATGATGGAACTTTTTCTTACTCGCATTATCCTTATTTTTTTCGATATTTCCTTGAAATGCTTCGATTGCTTTTGCCTCACAAATTCTGGCCAATCATCTTTTAGTTTCTCATGTTGTCCATTCAAATCCGGAGTCTTGCCCTTGTTGACATAGTCACGGGTTAAATTTTTCTTGAAGTTCCGGAATGCTTCGCCCATCTTCTGAAGAGCGAACTCTTTAACTAGCCTCCTCCTCTGACGTCCACCCGGAACCTCGTTACCGAATTCATCGACTTTGTTGTATTCCGGAGGTAGAATGAAATGTTCCATAAGCTTTCTCCAGCAATCCTTTTTCGTTCTCTTGTCGACAAAACTGAAACCAAGACGTGCCTTCTTTGGCTCCTTCCATTCCTGGACGGTGATCGGGACGTTGTCTCTAACAACGACTCCGCATTGGTTGATAAACTTTGAGGTGTGCTGTAGGGGCTTGCCGGTTTCACTGACAAACTCAATGGCATATGTTTCTCCTGTTTTCATCGCCTTGGATTTGCCACGCTTTGTCGTACTCGATCCGGAGGGTTAAAAAAAGAAAGAGAGTCGCGCGCGTTAATACATATGTATTCACATTTCAGTAAGTTTGTATCACGAGAGGCTCAATGTATATATATACCTCGCCGGAGGTGGTTGCTACTTGCAATTCGAGATCGTCGTTTGTTGATGGTTGACCTCCGTCGACAATGTCCGTTCCTTCACCTTCTTGATCATCGACAATCTCTGTTCCACCGTCAAGGTTCAGAAAAGAAGAGACAACATCCTCTTCTTGCTCATATTCTGAGCCCGGCACATAAGGAATCTCGTTGTTGATGATGCCCATTAAATAACGTTCAGCCTCCGGATCCCTAAGCGGCTCGGCTCTATCGTCCACCATATGTCACTCCTGCATGTAGTAAAAATTCTTTAAGTATAAAGGAATTAAAAAATAAGATTAAGGGGACATAGAGGAGGAGGAATTAAAAAAAAGATTATTGAGCACTGCCAAGTATTTTGTTTTTCCTTTTCTTTTTTCCTTTTCTTTTTCCTTTTCTTCTTCCTTTTCTTCTTCCTTTTCTTCTTCCTTTTGGTTTTCATTTGGTTTTCTTTCTTCTTTCTTTTTGGTTTTCATTTGGTTTCTTTTGTTTTGTTTTCTTTTTTTTCTTCTTCCTTTTTTCTTTCTTCTTTTTTTCTTCTTCCTTTTTCTTTCTTCTTTCTTTCTTCTTTCTTTTTTTCTTCTTCCTTTTTTCTTCTTCCTTTTTTTCTTCTTCCTTTTTTTTCTTCTTCCTTTTTTTCTTCTTCCTTTTTTTTCTTCTTTCTTTTGGTTTTCATTTGGTTTTCTTTCTTCTTTCTTTTTGGTTTTCTTTTGGTTTCTTTTGTTTTGTTTTCTTTTTTTTCTTCTTCCTTTTTCTTTCTTCTTCCTTTTTTCTTCTTCCTTTTTCTTTCTTCTTCTTTCTTCTTTCTTTTCTTCTTTTTTCATTTGGTTTCTTTCTTCTTTCTTTCTTCTTCTTCCTTTTTCTTTCTTCTTCTTCCTTTTTCTTTTTGGTTTCTTTGGCAGGGGCAGCGGGCGGGCAAGGGCAGGGCAGGGCAGGGGCTGCGGCGGCGGCGGCGCGCTAGGGCAGCAAACGGGCGGCGGCAGCGCTCACTGGGGACGGGGGCAGCGGGCGGCGGCGCGCTAGGGCAGCAAACGGGCGGCGGCGCGCTAGGGCAGCAAACGGGCGGCGGCGGCGCTCACTGGGGACGGGGGCGGCGGCGCGCAGGGCAGGCGAAGTGGGGGCGGCGGCGCTCACTGGGGGCAGGGCGTCGGCGTCGGGGCAGGGCGTCGGCGCCGGCGTCGGCGTCGATCGGCGTCGGGGCAGGGCTTCGGCGTCGATCGGCGTCGGGGCAGGGCTTCAGCGCGTCGAGAGGAGAATGGGAAGTGGCGGAAACTGCTAAGTGCAGTATATATAGACATACCTTTAGTCCCGGTTGGGGAGGCGGACCGCGACTAAAGGTACCCTTTAGTCGCGGTTGGCCACACCAACCGCGACTAAAGGGTACCTTTAGTCGCGGTCCGCCTCCCCAACCGGGACTAAAGGGTTTTGGCGCCGCTTTCGTTCCGCGCAGAAAGAGCCTTTAGTCGCGGTTGGGGACACCAACCGCGACTAAAGGGTACCCTTTAGTCGCGGTCCGCCTCCCCAACCGGGACTAAAGGTCCTTTTTCATATAAAATAAAACTAATTCATTTTAAAATCTTAAAAATACAATTATATATCAAAAAATCAGAAAAATAAAACTAATTCATTTTAAAATCTTGAAAATACAAATAATATATCAAAAAAATCAGAAAAATAAAACTAATTCATTTTAAAATCTTAAAAATACAATTATATATCAAAAAAATCAGAAAAATAAAACTAATTCATTTTAAAATCTTATAAATACAAATAATATATCAAAAAAATCAGAAAAATAAAACTAGTTCATTTTAAAATCTTAAAAATACAACTATATATCAAAAAAATTAGAAAAATAAAACTAATTCATTTTAAAATCTTATAAATACAAATAATATATCAAAAAAATCAGAAAAATAAAACTAATTCATTTTAAAATCTTAAAAATAGAAATAATATATCAAAAAATTCAGTTCATCGATCCCTTGAAGGTTTGACAAAAGGTTTGATACATCATTCAGTTCATCGACCAAATACAAAGTTTGGTATAATAAATTATTACACATCAATTCTTCCCTTGTGTCCCTGCTTGCTTACGATTGTGTCGTATCCATGGAGCATCCTCATCATTTAACTTAATGCTTGGGTCAGTGTTCACTTTGAAGGGCGGAATTTCACCACACATATTATAATCTTCTGACATGTCTGTCTTGTCCTCCACTCCCACGATGTTTCTTTTCCCTGAAAGAACAATGTGCCGCTTTGGATCATCGCATGATGTACTGATCGTTTTCTTATCTTTCCGTTTCCTCGGTTTCCTACTCATGTCCTTCAAATAAAAAAATCTGAGCGACATCTTTGGCAAGGACGAATGGTTCGTCAAGGTAACCAAGATTGTTGAAATCCACCATTTTCATTCCGTATTGCTCGTCCACCTTTACCCCACCTCCTGTGAGCTTGAACCATTTGCACCGGAACAAAGGGACCTTAAAGGAGGGTCCATAGTCAAGTTCCCATATCTCCTCTATGTAACCATAATATGTGACCTTTCGCCCATTCGCGGTTGCTGCATCAAAGCGGACACCACTGTTTTGGTTGGTGCTCTTTTTATCTTGGGCGATGGTGTAAAATGTATTCCCATTTATCTCGTACCCTTGGAAAATCGTTATAGTCGAAGATGGTTTCTTGGCCAACATGTACAGCTGATCTCCAACATCATTGTCATTCATTAAAAGTTTTCGCAACCAACTGCCGAAAGTCTCCATGTGGGCCTTTCTAATCCAGGATTCAGGCTTCCCCGGGTTGTCCGAGCGTAAAATATTCTTGTGTTGCTCGAAGTACGGAGCCACAAAGCTGGAATTTTGCAGAACTGTGTGGTGTGCTTCAGTCATAGAATGACCGTCCATACATATCGTGGATTTCCTTCCGATCTTGCCTTTTCCACTTAGTCTCCCCTCATGCCGCGATTGAGGAATACCAATCGGCTTAAGGTCAGGAACATAGTCAATACAGAACTCAATTACCTCCTCATTTCCATAGCCCTTGACGATGCTTCCTTCTGGCCTAGCACGGTTATGAACATATTTCTTTAATACTCCCATGAACCTCTCAAAGGGGAACATATTGTGTAGAAATACAGGACCAAGAATGGAAATCTCTTCGACTAGGTGGAGCAGGAGGTGCGTCATAATATCGAAGAAGGATGGTGGGAACACCAACTCGAAACTGACAAGGCATTGGACCACATCGTTCTGTAACCGTGGTAGATCTTCTGGATTGATTACCTTCTGAGAGATTGCATTGAGGAATGCACATAGCTTCACAATGGCTACTCGAACATTTTCCGGTAGGAGCCCCCTCAAAGCAATCGGAAGCAATTGCGTCATAATCACGTGGCAGTCGTGAGACTTCAGGTTTTGGAACTTTTTCTCCGCCATGTTTATTATTCCCTTTATATTCGACGAGAAGCCAGACGGGACCTTCATACTGCTCAGGCATTCAAAAAAAATGACCTTCTCTTCTTTGGTAAGAGTGTAGCTGGCACGACCTTGAAACCATTCCGGATGCCGGTCATCTGGGTCTTTCAAAAGTTGCTGGTCATGCCGTGCTTCCTTTGTATCATTTGTCTTCCCATACACGCCCAAGAAGCTTAGCAGGTTCACGCAAATATTCTTCGTAACATGCATCACGTCGATTGCAGAGCAGACATCTAGGACTTTCCAATATTCTAGCTCCCAAAATATAGATTTCTTCTTCCACATGGGTGCGTGCCCGTCAACTCCCCGCGGAACTGATTGTCCGCCAGGACCCTTTCCAAAGATGACTTTCAAATCCTTGACCATATCAAATATCTCAGCACCAGTACGTTCCGCAGGCTTCGGCCGGTGATCTGCCTTGCCGTTGAAATGCTTGCCTTTCTTTCTTATGTTATGATTTCGGGGAAGAAATCGACGATGACCCAGGTACACGTTCTTCTTACAATTAACCAAACGTACACTTTCAGTCTCATGTAAGCAGTGCGTGCATGCATTGTATCCCTTATTTGTCTGTCCCGAAAGGTTACTGAGAGCAGGCCAATCGTTGATGGTTACAAAGAGCAACGCTCGTAGGTCAAATTCCTCTCCTTTGTGCTCATCCCAGACACGTACACCAGGTCTGGCCCACAACTGTAAAAGTTCATCAACTAATGGCCTTAGGTACACATCGATGTTGTTCCCAGGTTGCTTTGGATCTTGGATGAGCACTGTCATCATAATGAACTTCCGCTTCATGCACAACCAAGGAGGAAGGTTGTAGATGCATAGAGTCACGGGCCAGGTGCTATGGCTGGAGCTCTGCTCGCCAAAAGGTTTCATGCCATCAGTACTTAGACCAAATCTTATGTTCCTTGCGTCAGCTGCAAAATCTTTGAACACTCTGTCGATCTTTCTCCATTGCGTTCCATCAGCGGGGTGTCTCAACTCCCCGTCGTACTTACGGTCCTCTTTGTGCCATCGCAGCGACTTGGCATGCTTTTTGTTCATGAACAGACGTTTCAACCGTGGTATTATAGGAGCATACCACATCACCTTGGCGAGAACCCTCTTCCTGGGTTTCTCGCCCTCAACATCGTCACCAGGGTCATCGCCTCTGATCTTATAACGCAATGCAGTGCATACAGGGCATTCATTCAAATTCTCGTATTCACCGCGGTAGAGGATGCAGTCGTTAATGCATGCATGTATCTTCAGAACCTCTAAACCTAGAGGGCAGACAACCTTCTTTGCTTCGTACGTACTGGCGGGCAACTCGTTATTCTTCGGAAACATATTCTTCAACATTTTCAGCAAATTTTCAAATGATGAGTCACCTACACCTTCCTGTGCCTTCCATTTTAGCAAATCCAGTGTGCAACCCAGCTTTTTCAGACTATTATCGCATCCTGGATACAACGACTTTTTGTGATCCTCTAACATGCGATCCAAATTCTCCCTATCCTTGTCAGTTTCGCAGCGTCTCCGTGCATCAGCAATGGTCCGACCAAGATCATCAGCGGGCTCATCATGTGCCTCTTCTTCACCTTCACCTAACCCTTCCCCACCTTCAGCATCATCCTCAATGAAAGTATCACCGAAATGATCATGATAGTTGTCATTGATATCATCCCCTTCTTCATCTTCTTCCATTCTAACCCCTGTTTCTCCATGCTTGGTCCAACAATTATAGCTTCGCATGAAACCGTGCCGAAGCAGGTGCATGTGAACGTCTCTTGAGGAGGAGTAACCCTTCTGATTCTTACAGACAGCACATGGACAGATAATAAAACCTTGCTGCTTGTTCGCATTTGCCACTACGAGGAAATCTTTCAAACCCGTAGTGAACTCGCCGGAGAGTCGGGGACCGTACATCCATTGCCAATTCATCTGCATTATTATTATATAAAGTATATAATTAACCATCATGCATTTGTTAAACTAACTAGCTAGAAATAATACAAATTAAACAATGAACTACACACATGCATATTTTATCAATGACACATGAAAGGTTCAAGTTGCTAACCGCGATCGCGGAGGAAAAATAAATGAGAAAGCTCAAGTGTGGCTCGGACACTTCATATCATGTTTGTTTCAGGCTCTCGGGAATTTCATCGAACACCTTGTGTGCATAGGAGGAACCAAAAGCAAACCCACCACCCCCTTCTGAAAATTGTGAAGTGAGCTGAGTGAAGTGAAGTGAGCTGAGTCCTATATATAGTGATGGGCCTTTAGTCCCGGTTGGCCTGGCCAACCGCAACTAAAGGCCTTCGGGGACCTTTAGTCCCGGTTGGCCAGGCCAACCGGGACTAAAGCCCCTCCCGTCCGCCAGCTGGATGGGCCTTTAGTCCCGGTTGGCCTGGCCAACCGCGACTAAAGGCCTTCGGGGACCTTTAGTCCCGGTTGGCCAGGCCAACCGGGACTAAAGCCCCTCCCGTCTGCCAGCTGTCGACCGAGCGCGCTGGGACCAGATAGTTGGTCGCGGGTCTCCTCCCGAACCGCGACTAAAGGCCCCTTTTGTCGCGGCTCGATTGTTTTGGGGACTAATGGGGGCGTATGGAAGCCTCTTTTTCTACTAGTGAAAGTTGCAATGCTTAATATCTGAAATTTCCACCTCATGTGAACTAAATTTACCATGAAAAAGTTTGGGGTGACATGCTAAAAGTCCGAACCTACGGGACTTATCCGGGTCGTATCTTAGTGCATGGCCTCCCATGTGAGCAGAGATAGACATCTATTTAACATAGTTGAGCCTGTAATGGCGTCGTTTTAGTCAAGCCTATGAGAATATTTTTGCAGTATATATTACTCACTATAGTTTAGCCATTTAACATCATATATAAAATTAGGTAATCAACACATAGGTTAATTTAAGCATATTCAAGTTGATAGTTGTTAGCAAATAAAGCACACTACTACAGATACATTGCACATAGACATTGCGGCTTAAAGTTCTTACAACCACAGGCACACATTGGTCACTAATGAGGCATCCTCGGTTTGATGCCTTAATATGCATAAATTGTTGTAGCAACCAAACAGATAAGTTGAAATTACAAAAAGAAGGTCCGAGGAACTAGGCAATTTTTTTATAATTCAACAGAAAGCAAACCAGTCATAAGATGGTGAACTCTTTTTGTCGGGTAGTAGAATGCATATCGAAGGAACCAGCTGAATTGGACTCGAGGTATGACTGCTCTTTTGTGAAAATGATTCGTCTGATAATTAGTGGTTGCGAAGCCTTTATCCACGGACAATTTCAGGTCAGGGATCGTACATGGAAGTCAAGTCATCATGTTTTAGCACCACTTAATAACTCGAGTTTCATATTAGTCTGTTGGCGTCTGTTGACACCAATGATCATACCTGCTCGATCCTTTGTTTATTGAATATGGACACAAGTGGATGTCCCGTCTAATTATAATTGAAACACTCTTAAGCCCAAATTACATTTGTCCCTATCCTAGTATATTAAGGTGCATATGCCTGTTAGGTGGACACCAATGATCATACCTGCTCTGATCCTTTGTTCATTGAATATGGACACAAGCGGATGACCCATCTAATTGTAATTCAAGCATTGGCTTTGTAAGAGGGACTCCTCACCATCTTGGATCGTTCAGCCGTTGTTTGATTATTGTTTTATACATAAAGCGGGGAGAAAGCCTGATTCGAGAATTATAATTGAAACACTCTTAAGCCAAAATTACATTTGTCCCTTTCCTAGTATATTAAGGTGCATATGCCCATTAGGTGGACAAAATGTCTTCAGCAGCCTGACAATACATGGAAAAAAGACTCTTCCTTGATTAGCTTCAAGTTGCGAGCAAGCCTATGGTCGACATCAGTGCACGTCGCCGCTGACGGGTGTATGACATTGGCGGCTGACTACTACAACTTGTTCGGCTACACAGAGTTGTAAAAATGTTTAATTAGCACAAAGGACAAAGTCACAGAAAAACATACAACAGATAGGATCAAAATAGGAATACCATTACCAAGTACAGTAGGGAAAAAGCATGATACAAATTACTCAAACACTTCCTACTCGTTTCTGGTGTACCAACAAAGATAACCCCTGATCATATATGGTTCGGTTGAGTAATGCATGTTGTAAGGGCCACTTGTCAAAGATTCCTGGTCTAGGCGGTTCATACTAACAACCTTCTCTCTCTCTCTCTCTCTCTCTCTCTCTCTCTCTCTCTCTCTCTCTCTCTCTCATTCTCACGGTCATGGCATCACGGTTCTTACAACCGCATTCACTCGTTTCTCCACCAATGGTATCAAGACACCGTACGAGATTTGTTTGTGTGTGGGATGGAATGGACACATCACATGATTTAAACTTCATAATTGTAGTGGATATAGACATGACAAAAAATGTACTACAAAATGTGGCACACCATATTATTTTAGCTGAAATGATAAACCCCGAATGTTCGGATTTTAAGAATGGCAATCCGAACGTTTTTCATGGCAACTTTAGTTCTCGCGAGGTAGGCAAACATGGCAATTTTCTGACAAAATAACGAGCCGGGAAAAAGTTGCCATGCTTTAAAAACTAAAGTTGCCACCTCATGTGAATTAAAGTTACCATGGAAAAAGTTCGGGGTGACATGCTTAAAATTCGAACTTTCGGGACTTACTGGGGTCCTATCTTAGTGCATCAGCTCCCATGTGAGGAAAGATAGAAAACTATTTAATGTAGTTGAGCCTGTAATGGCGTCCTTTGAGTCAAGCCGGCGAGAATATTTTTACGCTATTAGTGACTTTAGTTTAGCCACGTTATCATCATATATAAAATAAGGGAACCAACACATAGGTTAATTTAAGCATATTTAAACTTATAGTTGTTAGCAAATAAATCACAGTACTACAGATACACTACACATAGACATTGCGGCTTGAAGTTCTTACAACCACATGCACACATTCGTCACTACTGAGGCTTACTCGGTTTGATGCCTTAATATACATCAATTGTTGTAGCAACCAGACAGATAATTTGAAATTACATAAAGAAGGTCCAAGGAACTGGGCAAAATTTTGTATAATTCACCAGCAAGCAAACCAGTCATAAGATGGCAAACTCTTTATGTCGGGTACTAGAATGCATATCAAAGGAACCTGTTGAATTGGATTCGAGGTATATCTGCTCTTTTGTGAAAATGATGCGTCTATCTTTGATGATTAGTGGTTACGAAGTCTTTATCCAGGGACATCGATCGTACATGGGAGTCCAGTCGTCATGTTTGAGCACCACTTAATAATTCGAGTTTCATATTATTCTGTTGGTGTTGGCTGACACCAATGATCATACCTGTTCCGATCCTTTATTTATTGAATATGGACACAAGTGGATGACCCGTCTAATTATAATCAAAAAACTCTGAAGCCCAAATTACATTTGTCTCTATCCTAGTATATTAAGGTGTGTATTCCTGTTAGGTGGACAACAAGTATTTTCAAACAGAGTTTCGCCCCCTTTATAAATAAATTAACACCTGAAGAAGTACACGGTTGAACGACATAAGATGGTGAGATAGCCCTCTTACCAAGTTGATCTTGAGATATCTAGCACATGCAGAACGCACACGACTACGCTACTAGCAACGAGCACATGATGATCTAAACACCCCCACGCTACGACCTAGCACACCTAAGCTCCACGACAACGCCCCAAGAGGGAGAACGGCGCCGAGCGTCGCCGCTGCCGAGTCCACACCGGACGAAGGTGTTCACCCGAAGCCCTAACACAAAGAGAAGAACCAGAACGACGTCTTCAAGAAGAGCGCAACAATCGTTGTTAGCGCCAAGGCACCAAGCTTTCTCTTGGATACTCACCCATGCCACCATGAGGCCGCCGGGAGGAGAGCGATGATGTCAGATCCCTAGATCTAGATCAGGACGCCGCCAGAGAGAGAGAGAGAGAGAGAGAGAGAGAGAGAGAGAGAGAGAGAGAGAGAGAGAGAGAGAGAGAGAGAGAGCATGTCCGAGCTAGCCGCCACAACACCTCCCATTGCCCACACAACCCGGGAAGAGAGCCACCACCACCGCAATGATGTCCGCTGAAGCAATAATTCAAACCGCCAACCGGGGTCGCCGCCCCAGCATCCCTGTCGTGAGATACCGTACGCTACTCACATCAGAATGCACACAACCACAGTAAGAAGAGCGGCGACACTCCATCTAGTCCTAGCCCGACATCATCCCCAAGTCTGGGTAGGCGCCCCATCATAGGACCCACCCACACCTGCGTCCCCAGTCAATGCCCGGTGGACTAGCGGGGGGTGGGGGGGGCACGACTCCGAGACTGCTGATGGGCGCCAACGATCTAGCCCCGAGCCCATGGCCAAGTGAGTTCACACGACACCAGGCTCGTGATCACGAGGGCACCGACGCAATGATATCATGACCACCACCACCATCGAGCACCGTACCCATGAGGGGAGCACGAGCACCACTCGCGAGCACATCCCGGGTCAAGCCCGACCTCTGCTAACCGAAGCACATGCTCTGAGCCACCCGAGCCCCGATCTGGACCTTCCCCGTCACGCTTATGGCCGGCACCACCGGCGCCCGCCCAGCCCTGCGCACCATCAATACAGACCCAAAGATAACAGGGTCGCCGCCACCACTACAGGCTGCGTGTAGAGCCCCAGTCGCCTCGGGCACCAGACGAACCAGATCTAGAACAAGACCCGGCCGGCCGCCGCTGCCACATAGCCAGAGCACTTGGCGCGCCCAGGCCACCGCTCCCACCTCCCTGCAGAGACCCAGCCGGGCCTCCGACCACTACCCGGGCCGCGCACCAGCCCCTTGGCACCAGTTTTGGCCGGACAGATAATTTGAAACTACAAAAAGGTCACTGGACAAAATTTTGTATAATTCACCAGCAAGGAATCCATTCATAAGATGGCGAACTCTTTGTGTCGGGTAGTAGAATGCATATCGGAGGAACCTGCTGAATTTGATTCAAGGTATACCTGCTCTCTTGTGAAAATGATTCGTCTGTATCTGATAATTGGTGGCTGCCAAGTCTTTATCCAGGGACAATGTCACGTCAGCGATCGTACATGGGAGTCAAGTCGTATTAGTCGTTGGTGTCGACTTACACCAATGATTATACATTCTCTGATCCTTTCTTTATGAAATATTGACACAAGTGGATTGCCCGTCTAATTAGAATCGAAACACTCCTTTTAAGTCAAAATTATGTTTGTCCATGTCCTGGTATATTAAGTCGCACATGCCCGTTAGGTGGACAACATGTCTTCAGCAGCCTAACACTACATGGAAAATGACTCTTTCTTGGTTAGCCGAGCAAGCCTGCGATCGACATCAGTGCACACCGCTGCTGACGGGTGTATGGCATTGGCAGCTCACTAGTACAACTTGTTCGGCTACACAGAGATATAAATATCTTTCATTAGGACAAAAGTTGAAAGTCATAAATAAACGTACAACATTAAAACAAAATAAAAATCACAATATGAAGTATAGTCGAAAAAGAGTGATACAAATTACGTACACGCTGCTACTCGTTTCTGGCGTACCGACTAACACAACCCCTTATCATATATAGTCGGGTCGATCAATGCATGTTGTAAGGGCTGCTTGTTAAAAATTCCTGGTCTA
Organism: Triticum aestivum; assembly: GCF_018294505.1. Taxonomy (NCBI): domain Eukaryota; kingdom Viridiplantae; phylum Streptophyta; class Magnoliopsida; order Poales; family Poaceae; genus Triticum; species Triticum aestivum. The sequence goes on from NC_057814.1 coordinate 611,125,073, forward strand.
GGCGGTTCATACTGACCAGCTTTGATAAATTGGAAGAGCTGCGCAGCATCCAACCTTCTCCTTTTTTTATGGTATGTGATAATCATATTGGTTGACATGATTCCATAATAATTTCCTGGGATTCCTTCCATTATATGTTATTTTCTCCAAAAGAAGTATCCTGGGGAAAACCGACAAAAAGTAGTGTGCGAACATGGTAAGATTCCACAAAGCCTACTGTGTAGGCACAAAATAACCCACCATACAGTTTGGACTCGTCATAACTCATTCACCCTTTTGCGTAAAGCCACTTGAGTTGTCCATGGAGTTGTTAGGCTTGATGTTCCTCTTGTTTCCCCAAAAAGTTCTTGAGGCTAGAGCCATGTGATCATTGAAAACATATTTGTTCTGGCGTCTTCAACATGCACAGCCTTGGCTTTCAACACAAGGGAGGGTTTCTTGATCCCACGAGGACGTGCAAGGGCATTCTCCGTGGTCTTGCTTAAGATTCAAACGGAGATGAACTCACTCAACACATCATTGGAAAACAAGGAGTGGAAGTCCAGTCTTTCGGGAATCACTAAAGACATGTTCTTGTCAAATGGTGTGATTACTTTAAGAAACGTGTGCTTGATCAATTTGTCATCCAAGGCATTGATCCCATGGCCCCTGAAAGAAACCGCAAGCATAGTAGGCTTACGGTTAAATTCTTCCGGGGCTCATTTTTGTGCACGACAAACTCTTCATCGTCATCTTGAATAACATCAAACTTGGAGTGTTAGATGCTTGAGCCACCCATGAACAAAGTGTTGAAATGATCCCAAACTTCTTTAGTAGTCATGATGGGATGGGGGTGAGCAAGGTTCTCAGAGGTCAGTGACTTCTGAATGATGAACAAGGCGGATGCATTGAGTTGCATGTGCGCTTCTTCTTTTGGAACCAAGTTTCTCGTGTCGTATGGGTTGAACCTGTCTTCAATGACTCTCCACAATTGTGTTGATGAGCTACTAATGTGAGATTTCATGAGAAATAACCAATTAGTAAATTAGATGCATCTAACATGTGTTGGGGGGCAAGATGAGTTATATGAGGCATAGGGATGGTAAGACACCTTACAAAATCGGAGGGGGCCGAGGAATGTGCGCGCGTAATGTTTTTCCAATGAGTTTTATTAGGCGTAAAATGAACTAGCTCCTTCTTTGGAAGAGTTGGCATCAACTTCATGGGTAAGAGCTTCCGCTACTATCTTTGGGGAGATGGTGGGATTAGTGATACCTTGAACTTTAAGTAAATTAGCAAACAAAGTTTGCACTTCGATAACCATAGATGTTCTAAGTATTGCCATGGCATCATTTAGATCATCTCTATTCCTGGTAGCACTCACCATGACGGGAGGTGCTTCACCTTCCGTAATATCATCGTCGGCCATACTCTTTAGGAGGTAAAGCCCTTAATAAAAAGACGAGGCTCTGATACCAATTGAAAGGATCAGTATGCTTGACTAGAGGGGGTGAATAGGTGACTAATTTTTAACATATTTTCCAATTTTAAGGGAGACAACAAAAATATATGTTATCTAGATATGCAACTAGATGGATAACCATTATGGAAAGCTCACAATAAACAACAAGAAAGATACGATACACATTCTAGCCACCACGATCCCAATGGACCAAAGTTTCTATGCTTAAGTGTCATCCCTGGATCGGTAATGCTGACACACACAGTACTCGAGGAAATAAAAAAGAGTTCAATCACACACTTATTACATCGAGTCCTCATAAAGAGTATGATTACAAAAAAAACATGGTTGAAGGCCATCTAAACTAAATAACTGCGGAAGCTTCGAAGGTAAATGAGTCCATCAACTCCAACGGCATAGCTGAGTGCAAGACAACGACCTATCGCACCTTATTCGTTGTCTGAGTAGTCTGCAACATGAGGCGTTGCAGCCGTGTAGGTCAGCACATTGAATATGCTGGCAGAGTTACACTGTAAAGCAATAAAATGCAAGAACTATATCTGCATGCAATATTTGGCTGGTGGGGGCTCTAAGTTTATAATTTTGCATAAAGCTAGTTCTTCCCTACAACAAAGAAATAAATTTATTAAACTACTCCCAAGTTGTTCCAATATTTGTGAAGGTTCCGCCAACTCAAAATCCCAATTAAATAAGTATCATCATTAACCCAATTAAATTAAATTAAGAGTGATGAGATCAACAATAATATCCAATTCCAGATACTCAAGATGTCCATAACCGGGGAAAAGGCTAACCATGATTAGTTTATACACTCAGCGGAGGTTGCGCACTTTTCCCCACAAGACTCGACCGCATCCATGATCGGAAGATCGAGATATAGTCTTTCTGAAGCATTTACTCTCTACTCCGGGTAGACCGGTACACCCACTTTCCCTCTATATCTGCTAGTCCACCTCTTCGAGAGCTCGTACAACTTACTCAACTATGCCAGAGCCCATAACGGCTTGTGGCCGCACACGGAAGTTTCTAGGCATGAAATATCACATGATCCCTTTGAGCCTGGGTGGCGAACCGAGGAAAAATCACACGGATACCCCGGGATTTCCCATAATGGACAACACTGGGTTCCCCAGGTGCCCCAACCAATCCACCCAGATGTGTATTAAAGTTGCCACCTTAATATTATCCAAGATTAATAACTCGCATAACTTCCATGTGAATCACGATCCAATCCCCGTCTACGAGCATGGCTATGCAATAATAAAGCATAACGTATATTTCCGGGGCGATCAAAATGTATTAGGTTCCTACCTCAAGTACTACAACCAAACCACATGTTCCCAATCCTACTCATGCAAATATTTGAGGGGTAATACTAATGCATAGTAAAAACTGCATATAGAAAGGCATGATCAAAGTGTAACTTACCTTGCTAACGATCTGCAAACTCTAGAGATTCGTAGTAACAAGCTTCGCACTCCAGGTAATCTAGCATAGACAAACAGTAGCATACATAAGCAATCGCTCAATCGAAACTACGAGAAAAACGAGAAAAGAAACAAATCAATCACGAAACAAGCAACGGCTAAACTAGACAGAAAATAAAACTTAACAGCATTATTATCACGTGGATTAGATCTGAACAGTAGGTACACACTAGTAGAAAAAGAGGCTTCCATACGCCCCCATTAGTCCCCAAAATAATCGAACCGCGACCAAAGGGGTCTTTAGTCGCGGTTCGGGAGGAGACCCGCGACCAACTATCTGGGCCCAGCGCGCTCGATCGACAGCTGGCGGACGGGAGGGGCTTTAGTCCCGGTTGGCCTGGCCAACCGGGACTAAAGGTCCTCAGGCTGGCCCGAAGGCCTTTAGTCACGGTTGGCCAGACCAACCGGGACTAAAGGTTAGTCCTTTAGTCGCGGTTGGCCAGACCAACCGGGACTAAAGGTTAGTCCTTTAGTCGCGGTTGGCCAGACCAACCGGTACTAAAGGGCCCATCAAACTCTACCCCCCCCCCCCCCCCCGTGGACCGCCTTTTCAGTTTTAGAAAAACCAAAAGAAAATGATGGAAATGTCAAAAAAATAAAATAAAATAAGTTTCTCATGTGATATGTGGTCTAGTTGTTGGGAAAATTAACAAATATGAATTTCGACTTTATTTGCAGAAAAAAAGATACGGGGCTTTCAAACTGTGGTCAAACAATGGTCAAACTAATTATTCTAGAATATTAGTGTTACTAAATAATCATTTCAGTTTTTTTATATTTTGGTCAAATCTGGTCAAACTGTGGTCAAACAGTGGTCAAACAATGGTCAAACTAATTATTCTAGAAATATTAGTGTTACTAAATAATTATTGTTTTTTAAAACAATAGTTTCAAACTCAAACAGTGAAATGTGTCACTTCATGCTCAAGCTAAATTCCTGAGGGTTAATAGAATTGACATCCTACTATTGTCAGGAAAACAACAAGTGCTGACTTGGAAACGAGGGAGAATAGAATCCGGAAGTTAAGCATGCTCAGGCTGGAGTAGTGAGAGGATGGGTGACCGTCCGGAAAGTTAGATGATTTGGAATGATGAGGGGTGATTAGAGATTAGAGGATAAATTGAGCAGTGATGAGGGTGGTGATTAGAGATTAGAGGTTAAAATAATTCAGAAATTTGAAAATAAAAAAAAAATTGAAAAAATTCGCAAAAAAAACTAGGTTTAGGGGGGCTAAAACCCTAAACCTGCGGAGGAGGCCTTTAGTCCCGGTTAGCCACGAGAACCGGGACTAAAGGACGGGCCTTTAGTCCCGGTTAGCCACGAGAACCGGGACTAAAGCCTTTAGTCCCGGTTCGTAAGAGGCGCGACTAAAGGGGGGGTCTTTAGTCGCGCATATTTAGTCCCGATTGCACAGCCGGGACTAAAGGCCTTTGCGAACCGGGACAAAAGGCCCATTTTCTACCAGTCACATGTGATTGCCTACGATTTGCAAAAAGAAACAACTCAAACGGAGAAACGAATCTCAAGACAGGAACGAAACAAGATCGTTTACTAATCTGAACTAAACTCAAATTTTAATGTGTCAAAAACATGTTCAAGTTGGTTAACAGGAAAGAAGAGATCGTTACGAAGATTTAGGCACTGGTTTCATCTAATTTGGACAAACGAGTAAAAAGTTACGTTAGTTTTAAGATCAGGGGCTAAATTGTGATAAAACTTATTCGCGGAAAAGTCCCTGGCCGAAAATAAAACAAAAAAGAAAAATCTGCCGCGCGAACGTTCGTTAATAGAACTAAACGAACGAAACCGTTCGCTAACCGATCTAAACGAACGATCGTTCGTTAATTATACTAACCTAAAAAAATAAACCGATCTAATCTAGATAACCAACTAAACCGAGAAAACTGAAAAACAAAACCGAAGAACCGACCGGTTCTTACCGTTCAACGGCGGCGGGTCGACGGCATGGCGGCGGCGGCTCGGCTCCGGCGGGGCGATGCGGGGCGAGGCGAGGCGTGGGGCGGCGCGGGCGGCGAGTGGCGGCGGCGCTCAACACCTGCGGCGGCAGGCGACGGCGGCGGCGATGCGGCGTCGTGGGCGGAGGGCGGCGGCGGCGGGGCGGCTGTGGAGGCAGCGGGGCTGCGGACGAGGGGTGCCGGCCCTTTTAAGGGGGGCCGGGCGAGGCGGTGGCGCGACCCGGAGTCCTTCGGGACTCGGGCGACGTGTCGGAGGCGGTCTCCCCTGAGCGGGAGGAGGCGGTGGCGCGCGAAGGGCCGGCTGGGTTTCGGTCCAGCCGGTCAGGGAAACTTTTTTTAAATAATTTTCGCCGCAGAGAAAATCCTAATAAAATATAAAGAAAATTATAAGAATTCCAGAAACAATTTTCACCGTCCAAACTTAATATTTAGGACAAGATGAACATCTTTCTGTAATAAAATGCAATTTTTAAAAATGCAAGTTTTCTCTAATTGAAATAAAATAATAATTTGATTTTAAAATTTCTTCTCCAATATTTCCCTTCTGTTGAAGAAGTCATATTATCTTCTCTCATTAATTTTTATTATTGGAAATAATTGGAGAGAAAAATATTAAAATCAAATTGATCCTCTTTTCAAATTGAAATAAATTCAAATATGATTTTTTGTGAAACCTCCAAGTCTCTCCTTGGGTGCTTGAGTTGCTTAAGATTTCTAATATCACAACCAAAATACAAATAAAATATAATATGCATATGATGATCTGTGTATAACATCCAAATTGAAAATTGTAATGTTACACACAATGGAGGTAGCTTGCAACAAGTAAGTGAAGGAAAGAAGTAGCCACAACTAGAGGAAGTGATGTAGTTCCTAGAGTTCTCTTCCTTGGCGGATGTATGCCCCTTCAGAGAGGGTTGGCGGCCTGATGCTTAGCAAGCTCCACACTGGCTCACCTTATTCCTTTTGCCTTCGCACATGCTAGGTTCCATGATCCAATAAGTGGTGCCTTTTGAGGCGGCAATCGGACCTTGACACACAAGGTTGGGGATATCTTCACAACTAAATTGGAGGCTACCACCAACACCACGATGACTGAGCTTCGAGGTAACCTCTCCATCAAGGGTCACCAAACACCCAAGATTAACAAAGTCCAGTAAGCACTACCAGGGAAAACCTTATACACAGAACTTTAGCAGTAGCGCGCGTTAAAAAAGGGCGCTAGTGTGCTACATAGCAGTAGCAGGTGCGGGATAAGAGCGCTACAGATAAAAATGTAGCAGTAGCGCGTGTTCCTGTAAAAGCGCTACTACTAGTATTCCCGTTACTAAGCCGATAGGCTACACATAGTAGTAGCGGTCTTGTAAAAACAGCACTACCGCTAGGATCTATGTAGCAGCGCGTTTACTATGAAAAGCGCTACTGCTAATGAAAATAAAATGAAATGAAAAAAAATAGAAAAGTAAATGAAAATGAAAGAAATAGAAAAAGGAGAAAGGAATAAATGAAATGTGAAGAAAAATAAATGAAAAAGGAAAAAAAGGAGAAAGGCATAGTAGTAGCGTCTGTTCATAAGAGGTGCTATAGATAATATAGCAGCAGCACGTTTTCTAGACGCGCTACCGCTATAGCTATAGCAGTAACGCGTTTCGTAAAAACCGCTATAGCTATCTTAGCTATAGCACATTTGGAAAACGCGCTACCGCTAAGTTTGACTTAACCGAAAAACGGTTTCCCCCCGGCCAGCACTCCTCCCCCAAATCCCTCGCCCCACTTCGCCGCCGTCTCCCCAAATCGCCGTCGCCCCACTTCGCCGCCGTCTCGCCAAATCGCCGTCGCCCCACTTCGCTGCGTCTCCTGCCGACGTCGACGCCCCCGGAGCCACCAGAGCCGCGCGCCGTCGACGCCACCGGAGTCGCCCCCAACGTCACCGGAGCCGCGCACCCTCATCGACGCCACCGGAGCCTCCCTCGGCGCCACGGGAGCCACCCTCGACGCCCTGCCTCCCTCGCCACAACTGCCTCCCTCGCCGTCACCGGAGACGCCCCTGCCTCCCTCGCCACCACTGCCTCCCTCGCCGTCATCGGTGACGCCATTGCCTCCCTCGCCACCACCGGAGCCATCCTCTGTAAGCCCCCACCCCTCCTCTCTCTCTCTCATGCATTGCAGAAACTCTGGACAGAGAACTAGCTAGCTAGGTTAACTAGTTTAATTAGGTTAATTATGTAGGTTAGTGCAAAAAATTAGTTGGGGCTTTGACAGAGAACTAGTTAAGTTAACTAGTTTAATTAGGTTAATTATCTTGGTTAGTGCAAAATTTTAGTTAGGGCTTTGAAAGAGAACTAGTTAGGTTAACTAGTTTAATTAGGTTAATTATCTAGGTTAGTGCAAAAATTTATTTAGGGCTTTGACGGAGAACTAGCTAGGTTAACTAGTTTAATTAGGTTAATTATCTAGGTAAACTAGGTAAACTAGCTAGGTTAACTAACTAGGTTAAATAGCTAGGTAGGTTCGTTAGGTTAACAAGCTAGGTTAAGTAGGTTGGCTAGGTTAGAGCAGAAATTTATTTTAGAGCACTAGGTTAGAAGGGTTAGAGAAATGGAGTTCCTTTGCAATTTAATTGGGTTCTGTCCTAGGCAGAGAAGGGTTAAAGAAAATAATGTGTGTGTGTGTGAGGAATAGCTAGATCAACATAATTTGGGTTCTGTCTTAGGCAGAGAAGTGTTTAGTGAGGTCATTTTGCAAAGGTTTTTGGTTTTTGAAAAGACCACTATTTTTCAAGGAAAATAATTTAGGCAAGTTTTATTTTAAAGATGATCCCTTCCTAGACTTTTATTGTTGATTATATCTTTCCATTGAAGTGGTCATGTTATATCTTTTCATTGAAGTGGTTTGATTGAGCCCAAGTGGCCTTTTGTTGTTTCCAGGGAATGAAGCCGAGTGGCCTATGTTTTGCCGGAATGTTGATTCATTTCCATTCTAGTAAATTTCAGGTGCTCGATTTGTCCACTTTTTAGCAAAGGTCATGCCGAAATTTTCCGTGAATTTCGGGATGACTTGTGCTACAAACTAGGACATATCGAGTGCCCGGGATTTGCCGCATCGGGAAAGAATCAACGTTCCTGCAAAACATAGGCCTTTTTTATATCATTATTCATTTTATTAGGTCTAGAATTAATTGACTAGATTTAATCGTAGGAAACATGGCTAGCAACGATGAAGGACAGGGTTCTGGTGATTGCGACGACGTCTAACTGGCGGCACATGAATATTTCAGCCTTGCCAACGATCAACGGTTGTTGTTGCTGGGCCCACCTATCTCATCCGAGACCGACATTGAGATCAGCACCGAGACTGGCGTTGAGACCCAAACCGGCACCGAGACCGGCAAAGCCATAGAACCAAAATTGAAGAGTAGATGTCGATGCCCAAACCGCCTCCTCACTACTAGACTAGTGGTCACGGAGGTGGATGATCGCAATTTTGAGGCAAAACTGCGTGTGGAAGCGCGCTCCTGCTATGGCAATCAGATAGGCTGCATCGTACGGGCGTGCGCCACCATCAGATAAGAAACTAAAGAACAGGCCAAATATGAACACTCCATCCTAACCTTGCTGCACCAGATATTCTTTTTCTCGGGCCGGGATGAAATCCAATATAAAGATCCACAGAAAGACCCGGCAATGAAGCAGATAAACAAACGCGCCATGACCAAGTGTTGCGACGCGTGGGCTGCCTGGAAAGTAAGGGTGAAACACGCCATCGACAAAAAGGAACCCTACTCCGAGATTGTGAAGGAAACTCCGACAATCACGGAAGAGCAGTTTGAACTATTCAAGGCGGCTTGCGATGCCGAAGATGCGAAAAAAAGTCAAAGTACATGAAGGGGCTTCAAGAGAGGAACATGGGGCGCCACCACCTCGGAAGCCGTGGTTACGCAGGGAAGAGGTCCATATGGGCCAAAGAGGATGCGGAACGCGAAAGTCTGGGCATCCCAGACCCCTTGGCGGAGTTCGCCGTCCCGCAGGAGTATGACGTCCTCAGGGCCCGGTACCGTTGGGACCCGGTCAAGAAGGTTTTCGAAACGGACCCGGTCACGACGGAGTTCATGAGACTACTGGTAATTTTTGTTTCTGATGAATTCGACTGCACGTTTAGTCATATTTGTCAATGATCCTTGTTCCTTTTGCAGAGAGAGCAGCACAGGATTGCGGCCGAAAGCGACTCGCCGTCTGAGGCGCTGGCGAGGCCCAAGTGGGACACCCCATTCAACCGGGCGTTGAACATATTGAAACAACTCCCGGTGGAGACAGCGCCACGTGGAAGAAGTACTACGGTGAGACCACGGAGGAGAGAAAGGAAAGAGGAAGGTTAACTGAAGAAAGCATCGACAAGAAGGTTGAGATTGCAGTGGAGAAGAATTCAGCTAAGACAATCGCAACAGCGGTAGCTGCCGTCAAATGGGAGCTGACAGTCTTGGTTCCGGCTATCGTCAGTTGGAGCAGGAGAAATCCAGAAAAAGATGCAGCGGACTTTCCCCTTGCTGACTTCTTCGGGAGCAGCTCGACTAGCGTTGCACCAGACCTGCACCAGCAATTGCACCTGCACCCGCACCGGCTCCCGCACCTGCTTTGTCTTTGGCTGAGCTCGACGCCCTTCTTCAGTAAATGTATAATCTCCCGTTTTCGTTGCCTTTCCGATGTCTCACATCGCAGACATGTCTTTGCAGGCCGACGCCCTGTGCACCATATTGTACGACATCAACGGTCAGAAGGTGGACATGGGGAAGGCGACGATAATGAAGCCGAAGGAACAATTGTTCCACAGCCGGCTGATCGCCCTAGACGTCTTCAAGGTTTCTGTGGCCAGTGTCAAACTGGGCCACGAGAATTTGGTTCCTACGGTACTAGGGGGAGATGACGACGTGACCCCGCGGCGGCTTGGCAATTGCAAGACGTGGGTCCTGTTGTGGCCAAAGAGTCTGCTTTGTCTGGAGGCGGCCGGGAGCACACCCACGACCACGCAGCCTCCGCAAGGTATGAACATCAGCACCCCACCTACCCAATTAGGGTCGCCTGTCGTGCTGGGTGATAGCGGACTGGGTGAGGAAGAGGCTCCATTAGTCTCTGATGACATCGCCGTAGATGAGGATGAGGATGATGATGACACTCAATAGTATCTCAATACTAGCGCCATTGATGACGGAGGATCGATGGCGTACTCAAGGTTTGAGCGTCATGAGTCGGTGCCTGAATTGCCGCCTCCGGAGCCTGAACGTACTATAGACGACCTTCCACCAAAGAAGCGTCGGAAGAGAGCGAGGAAAGGCAGCAATAAAGCTGCTGCTATAATCCAGCCGCCTCCGTAGCCTCGGGTTCAAGACCGTATACCTGTCCGTGGTGTGGCCAAATACCATATCGCCGGTGAACCAATCCTACCTAAGGCATCGGTATGGGCCATGCACAGCGATCTAAGGAGACTTCATGATGATGTGATGTGGAGAGAGAAAAGCCTAATCGCCTCGGAAAATCCAGGATACCCACTCTACGTGGTTAACGTGCCGCAGCAAAGGTTGTACGTCGACACAATCCCGTGGAGAAGTTCTTCCTTCGATTGGATTACATCTTCGACATGTTTCACTTGAAGAAGCTGGATTTTACGTTTGTCCGCCTTTATGCCTTGTACATGAACTACATCATCGGGATTGAGCAGATACCTTTTATTTGTGTTGCTGACCCGTACTACGCGAGGGACTACCTCGTCAATTTCATAGTCGCCAATAAGGACAAGGAGACGATTCTCGTGCCTTATCATCCCCTGTAAGCCATCCGCGCGGATATCCTTCCTTCGATTTCAATCATTCATTTGCATGATGGAGGCTAATTAATTTGAGGTGTACTTATTTTGCGCAGCAACGGGCGCGCCGTCCTCATCATTCTTTACCCCCGATACTCCCACGCTCTTTACTTGGACTCGTCGAAGAACATGAACAAAAAGGATTGCACCCACATCAAGTCTGTTCTCAAAAGTGATATCTTTTTCTACGGCGTACGGGGTGGAGAGATCAAGATCAAGACGACTAGGAATGGCAGGGCCGCCTTCGGCCATAAGGCCGACTTTTGCTGCATCCAACAATTGAATGATAGTCTTAATGATGGATTCTATGTCATACACCAGATGCTGGAGTACATATGGGATCGGCAGAACCTTCGCATGTCACCTACATCTGGGATGCCCATATTCTGCAATGGGAAAGGAACGTTGGAGATATCGACGATCATCGGCTTCGAGCTGAGTTCTATCGCATCCAGCATGAACTTGCCCAAATCATCATAAAGGAGGTCCTCGAAAACATAGGGTTGTTCTACGAGGAAGGGCAAATGTCGCAGCAAGACGTCGGAACACGTGTAGCGGCTTAGCGTCTCAACCTGAAGCCTTTCACTAAGCTCGGGGACTATCTCCCTGACTTGGATGGATGGAACGACATTCTTGAGTTATTTTCGATATATGACAATGTGTCTGTTTAGTCCATACTTTATGTATGACAAAACTTTGAGTTATGCACGATGAAACTTTATTTGTGATGTAATTAAACCGTCGTCCTCGACTAGCGAAGATCACTCTAGTTTGGGCATTTTGGGTACTATGAACTTTGTTATTTATACTTATGATGTTGCTTCTATATTTGCCAACTCTGTCTTTTTCTATTGCTCAACTATATATGTTGCATATCACCGACTCATGTGACGATGCAGGTGCATAGATCTGATACGTCTCGAATGTATCTATAATTTTTGATTGTTCCATGCTATTATATTACCTGTTTTGGATGTTTATGGGCTTTACTTTACACATTTATATTATTTTTGGGACTAACCTATTAACCGGAGGCCCAGCCCATATTGCTGTTTTTTTGCCTATTTCAGTTTTTCCAAGAAAAGGAATAGCAAACGGAGTCCAAACGGAATGAAACCTTCGGGAGAGTTATTTTTGGAACGGAAGCAATCGCGGAGACTTGGAGTTCAAGTCAGGGAAGCTTCGAGGTGGCCACGAGGCAGGGAGGCGCGCCCTACCCCCCTGGGCGCGCCCCCACCCTCATGGGCCCCTCATGGCTCTCCTGACCGACTTCTTTCGCCTATATATGTCCATATACCCTAAATACATCGAGGAGCACAATAGATCGGAAGTTCCACCGCCGCAAGCCTCTGTAGCCACCAAAAACCAATCGGGACCCTCTTCCGGCACCCTGCCGGAGGGGGGATCCCTCACCGGTGGCCATCTTCATCATCCTGGCGCTCTCCATGACGAGGAGGGAGTAGTACACCCTTGGGGCTGAGCGTATGTACCAGTAGCTATGTGTTCGATCTCTCTCTCTTGTGTTCTTGAGGTGATATGATCTTGATGTATCGCGAGCTTTGCTACTAGTTGGATCTTATGATGTTTCTCCCCCTCTACTCTCTTGTAATGGATTGAGTCTTTAAGGATTTGAGAACACTTGATTTATGTCTTGCCGTGCTTATCTGTGGTGACAATGGGATATTCAGGTGATCTACTTGATGTATGTCTTGGTGATCAACTTGCGGGTTCAATGAACTTATGCATAGGGGTTGGCACACGTTTTCGTCTTGACTCTCCGGTAGGAACTTTGGCGCACTCTTTGAAGTTCTTTGTGTTGGTTGAAAAGATGAATCTGAGATTGTGTGATGCATATGGTATAATCATACCCGCGGATACTTGAGGTGACATTGGAGTATCTAGGTGACATTAGGGTTTTGGTTGATTTGTGTCTTAAGGTGTTATTCTAGTACGAACTCTATGATAGATCGATTGGAAAGAATAGCTTCGTGTTATTTTACTACGGACTCTTGAATAGATCGATCAGAAAGGATAAATTTGAGGTGGTTTCATACCCTACAATGTTCTCTTCGTTTGTTCTCCGCTATTAGTGACTTTGGAGTGACTCTTTTTTGCATGTTGAGGGATAGTTATATGATCCAATTATGTTATTATTGTTGAGAGAACTTGCACTAGTGAAAGTATGAACCCTAGGCCTTGTTTCCTAGCATTGCAATACCGTTTATGCTCACTTTTGTTACTTGCTAACTTGCTGTTTTTGTATTTCAGATTACAAAAACCTATATCTACTATCCATATTGCACTTCTATCACCATCTCTTCGCCGAACTAGTGCACATATACAATTTACCATTGTATTGGGTGTGTTGGGGACAAAAGAGACTCTTTGTTATTTGGTTGCAGGGTTGTTTGAGAGAGACCATCTTCATCCTACGCCTCCCACAGATTGATAAACCTTAGGTCATCCACTTGAGGGAAATTTGCTATTGTCCTACAAACCTCTGCACCTGGAGTCCCAACAATGTCTACAAGAAGAAGGTTGTGTAGTAGACATCAAGCTCTTTTCTGGCGCCGTTGCCGGGGAGGTGAGTGCTTGAAGGTATATCTTTAGATCTTGCAATCGAATCTTTTAGTTTCTTGTTTTATCACTAATTTTTTATAAAATAAAACTGCAAAAAAATGGAATTGAGTTTGCCTCATACGCTTCATCTTTTTAATATCTTTCATGAGAATGATGGAAAGGAAAATTGTGCTCAATTGTTAGAAGAAGAATGCATTAGAATGTTTGGCACTAAATCTTTGTATGATGAGCATGATTGCAATGTTGTTTGTATGAATTCCTTGAATATCCATGATGCTAATGATATGCAAAGCCACAAGCTTGGGGATGCTACTTTAATGAAGAGGATATTTTTAGCCTCCCAAGTTTTGATACGCAAAGTTGTTATGATGATAGTATGCCTCCTACTTATGATGATTATATTGTTGAAAGTGGGTTTGGAAGAGTGTCAACTTTAGGAAGTAATGATCCCACTATATTGGAGAATGTTGAATCTTATTGTGATATTTATGAAAGTGGATATGGAGAGGTCATGACTTTATTTAGTGATGAATCCACTATTTTGGAAGATGTTTCAATTGATTATGATGAGAACAAAGTTGCTACTTATGATGATTATTGTGATGAAACTTATGCTATAAAAAGTAGTGTTGATTATATTTATAAAACTTGTCATGATTATGATTACCCTTTTTCTGAACAATACTCCTTTAATGTGGAAACAATTTATAGTATTCGAGTCTCTTATGATACTCCCACTATTCTGAATAAGAAGAATTTTGCTTATGTGGAGAGTAATAAATTTTCTATGCTTGTAGATCATGAAAAGAATGCTTTAGGTGCTGGTTATATTGTTAAATTCATTCATGATGCTACTGAAAACTATTATGAGGGAGGAACATATGCTTGTAGGAATTGCAATAATATCAAGTTTCCTCTGTATGTGCTTAAAATCTTGAAGTTATGCTTGTTTTGCCTTCCTATGCTAGTTGATTATTGTTCCCATAAGTAGTTTGCTCACAGAATACCTATGCATAGGAAGTGGGTCAGGCTTAAATGTGCTAGTCATATGCTTCATGATGCTCCCGTTATGTTTCAATTCTTATCTTTTATGTGAGCATCATTGTTATCATCATGCCTAGCTAGAAAGGCATTAAAAAAGCGCTTGTTGAGAGACAACCCAATATTTACCCTGACTGTTTTGTGTGTCCACATGATTATGCTACTGTAGTAGTCATGGTTTATAGATTTTGTTTCAATAAAGTGCCAAGTAAGACCTTTAGGATAGCTTACGGTGATAGTTGTGTTGATCCTGCTGAAAATCAGAAACTTTTTCACCTAGTAAATTAGTTTTGATAATTCACAGAAACGTGCTTTTGATCTGATTATTTTTGCTCTGGATTTTTACAAAAATTTCTTAGGACTTCCTAATTTGGTAGAATTTTTGGAGTTACAGAAGTATTCGAGAGTTACAGATTACTACAGACTGTTCTGTTTTTGACAGATTATGTTTTCTATGTGTTGTTTGCTTATTTTGATGAATCTATGAGTAGTATCGGAGGGTATGAACCATAGAGAAGTTGGAATACAGTAGATATTACACCAATATGAATTTAGGATGAGTTCACAACAGTACCTAAGTGGTGATATATTTTCTTATACTAATGGAGCTTACGAGTTTTCTGTTGAGTTTTGTGTTGTGAAGTTTTCAAGTTTTGGGTAAAGATTCGATGGACTATGGAATAAGGAGTGGCAAGAGCCTAAGCTTGGGGATGCCCAAGGTACCCCAAGGTAATATTTGAAGGAAATATGCCCTAGAGGCAATAATAAAGTTTTATTTATTTCCTTATATCATGATAAAAGTTTATTATTCATGCTAGAATTGTATTAACCGGAAACATAATACATGTGTGAATACATAGACAAACAGAGTGTCACTAGTATGCATCTACTTGAATAGCTCGTTAATCAAAGATGGTTATGTTTCCTAGCCATAGACATGAGTTGTCATTTGATTAACGGGATCACCTGATTAGGAGAATGACATGATTGACTTGACCCATTCCGTTAGCTTAGCAATCGATCGTTTAGTATGCTGCTATTGCTTTCTTCATGACTTATACATGTTCCTATGACTATGAGATTATGCAACTCCCGTTTACCGGAGGAACACTTTGTGTGTTACCAAATGTCACAACGTAACTGGGTGATTATAAAGGTGCTCTACAGGTGTCTCCAAAGGTACTTGTTGGGTTGGCGTATTTCGAGATTAGGATTTGTCACTCCGATTGTCGGAGAGGTATCTCTGGGCCCACTCAGTAATACACATCACTATAAGCCTTGCAAGCATTGTAACTAATGTGTTAGTTGCGGGATGATGTATTACGGAACGAGTAAAGAGACTTGCCGGTAACGAGATTGAACTAGGTATCGAGATACCGACGATCGAATCTCGGGCAAGTAACATACCGATGACAAAGGGAACAACGTATGTTGTTATGCGGTCTGACCGATAAAGATCTTCGTAGAATATGTGGGAACCAATATGAGCATCCAGGTTCCGCTATTGGTTATTGACCGGAGAGGTGTCTCGGTCATGTCTACATAGTTCTCGAACCCGTAGGGTCCGCATGCTGAACGTTACGATGACAGTTATATTATGAGTTTATATGTTTTGATGTACCGAAGGTTGTTCGGAGTCCCGGATGTGATCACGGACATGACGAGGAGTCTCGAAATGGTCGAGACATAAAGATTGATATATTGGACGACTATATTCGGACACCGGAAGTGTTTCGGAGAAGTTTCGGAAAAAACCGGAGTGCCGGAGGGGTTACCGGAACCCCCCGGGGAAGTATTGGGCCTTAGTGGGCCTGAGGGGAGAGAGAGGGCAGCAGCCAGGAGGTGGCACGCCCCCTCCCATGAGGAGTCCTAATTGGACTAGGGGAGGTGGGCGCGGCCCCTCTTTCCGTCTCCCTCTCCCTCTCTGTTGAGGATATAGACCTTAGAGTCACCCGCCAGGAGGGGCCGGGTTACTCATATGGTCATTGCCAGAAGCCCGGCGCTAAGCTTGAAGACGGTGGGCTAGAGATGGCCTTAAGACCCGGATACGGCTTAAGGCCCGTACCTGCAATCATTATCATGGTAGAACTTGTAGTGTAAGGCAAGAATAGTTAAGAGTCCGAGCCGGACACTCTTATGAGCCGGCCGGGACTCTGAGAGCTGCTGGGCGTCAGCCTCCCTATATAAAGGGACGACCCGGCAGCGGTTTAGGGAGAAGAAAGATCTCGTCGAAAGCCAGGCATAGCTGTTAAGCTCCCTGGTCATCGAAACCCTAATCAATACCACCTCAAACTGGACGTAGGCTTTTACCCTCACCGTAAGGGGCCGAACCAGTATAAACCCTCGTGTTCCTTGTCCCACTTAACCCCTTCAAGCTTCCTAGTTGCGATGGCTCCACGACTAAGTCCTAGCTCGAGGACATCTGCCGTGACAATTCCACGACAGTTGGCGCCCACCGTGGGGCCAGCGCACGGTGGATTTGAGTTCTTGAAGGGCAGCTTCGAAGGGCTCAAGGGATACGCTGTGGGCCGGATGACCAAGAGTCGTCGCGGCAAGCTCTACATCGACGATGCAAACTGGGGCCCCGACGCCGGCTCAATTGAGTACGGGTACCGGGTCCCCTTCGGCGGAATTCATGTTTTCATTGGCAAGATTGGTGAGCCGGGCCCTGAGCCGGATCTCTGCGCCGATCTCATCGAGACGGCTCAGCGTGCACGACCCGCCCGGGCCCGGCCTGCCGTAAGGCATGCTTTTGTGGGATGTATCCATGGAGGGCTCTCTGATCAATCTGGATCTGGTGATGAGACGGCCGCCGGCTCTGACGGCGAGTCGTCCACCGATGAGTCAAACTCGTTGTATCAACTTCAAGATGGCAGGCTCATGGGTTGTTCCGATGGTGACAGTATTCCGGACCCGTTTGAGCCGCCAAGTCAGGTTGGAGTCTTTATGGCCGGTGCACAGCCTGTTCAGAACCCTGCGGCTGGAGCGGGAAACCCGGTGCCTTCTCCGGCTCAGGTGCTAATGGATCTCACGGACAAGATGACGGCCCTGTTAACCGCCACGGTTGACCCGGCGGATCAAGCTCAGCATGATGCGGAGGTGGCACAGTTAAAATTGGATCTAGTGAAAGCTAAGGAGGATCTGGTAGTAGAAGGGATTAGGATGGCTGCGGAGAGGGCGGCTCTCGATGCCCAAACCCAGCTGATTCAAGCGCAATCCTTCCGGCTCACGATGGATCAAAACGCGTCCAATGAGGTCCTGAGGAGGAGGCATCAAAAGGCCCAATCTCGACTCCCTCCGGTTTATGATCCACGCAACCTCTTCAACACGCCAGGTGCAGGGTCTAGTAACCCGCCAGGGGTCATAGTGCCCGGGTCTGGGGCCCCTATTCAGCCACAAGTGATGGGGCCTCCCCAGGTGCCCCCTGCCCCGCCTCAGTACGTGCCAATACCACCGGGTCATTATAATAACCCGCCAGAGAACATGGTCGCCGCGGCAGCACGACTGGCGGCTCTCCCTGTCGACGGCGACTCTCCAACGGCTATTGAAACCTGCCGAGTCAGGGAACTCCTTCAGACAGCACTGGCGCAGCAAGAGGCGTACTCCTACAGCCGGGACAGGATCCACTCGACCCCTCGTCCAGGCCGGAGCCCGAGTTACAGCAGACACATGGTCTCAGCGACAGGCTCAAGTAACGTCCGATGCCATGACCCGCCCCCTGGCCATGGCCCGGCTCATAACGGAGAGTTTCACGCAGCAGACCAAGATAGAGCGTGGCAAGAGGCGGAGCAGGTGCCTCAGTTGACGGCTTACCAGACTCTCCTGGCGTATCCGACGACGTCCGTCGATGTGGGTATCCCTACCAGGACTAGGGGTGTCCCTTGCTTAGTACCAGCTATCGGCAATGAACGTCTACCCAAGGACTTCAAAGGCCCTAGGAAGGTGCCCAACTACACGGCTGACTTACAACCCGCAGCCTGGATCGAGAGTTACGAGATGGCCATGGAACTACTGGAGGTCAGTGAGGCAGCAATGGCCAAGTACTTCACCATGCTGTTGGATGGGACTGCCCGCACTTGGTTGAAAGGGCTACCACCAAATTCCATCGGGTCTTGGGCTGAGCTGAAAGCCCGGTTCATCCAAAACTTCAAGGATACCTGTAGGCAGTCTATGTCAATTGTGGATTTGACTAACTGTAAGCAGCAGGAGGGTGAATCCACGACGCATTGGGTTCGCCGGGTCAAGGAGATCATACATTCATCAGATAAGATGGATGCCGGCTCTGCAGTCTTAATGTTGGAACAGAATTGTCGTTTCGTGCCCCTGAAGATGAAACTCGGGCGGCTTAAGCGCGACTGCAATGATATGGGTACACTAATGGCGGCTCTTGTCAAGTACGCCGATTCTGATGGTACCAAGGATCCCCCTTCAGATGATGAAAGGGCAGGGAAGGGAAAGAAGAATGGCAATGGCAAGGGTCCTCAGCATAACCCGGGTAACCAAGGAGGAGGCAAGCGCAAGGCCGATGGCAGCCTAGAGTTTGTAGCCAACGCCAGCTCACAAGGTAATAACCAGCGACGCAAGGGGAGGCCCCCTCCCCGAGGCGGCGGGTCAGGCCCGACGCTGGAGCAACTGTTGAATGAGCCTTGTCCAAGGCATGGCTCTAGAGAGAAGCCAGCGACTCATCTATGGAAGGATTGTGCAATCATGAAGGCCTTTAAGAATTACAATGGCCCGGGCGGCGGCTCAGGCGCCGGCGGCTTTCATGGCCCGGGCGGCGGCTCAAATTCTAATCCTCAGAACGGTCAAGGGGGCTTTAATCAACAGTCTGGCCAGGGTCATCAACAGCAGCAGGGGGGTTATCAGACCAATCCAAAGCAGCTTAGCGGTGGACAATATCATGTGTTTACCACCAGTCTGTGCAAGCGAGATCAGAAGCTTCATAAGAGGGCTGTGAATGCTGTTGAGCCGGCGGTTCCACGCTACTTGCGGTGGTCTGAGCAGCCTATAGTGTGGAGTAGGGAGGATCACCCTCCCCGGGTGGATAATCTGGGTCACTTGCCCCTGGTAGTGGCTCCTCAGGTGGGAGGATATAAGTTCACTAAGGTGCTCATGGATGGCGGCAGCAGCATCAACATCCTCTATTATGAGACATTCCGTCGTATGGGGTTGATTGATAAGAACCTCACCCAGTCCAACACTATTTTCCACGGTGTGGTACCTGGTAAGTCGGCTTATCCAGTCGGCAAGATTGAGTTGGAAGTGGCCTTTGGAGATGAGAACAACTACAGGGTGGAGAAATTGACCTTTGAGGTGGTCAAGATAAGAAGTCCATACCATGCTATATTTGGACGGCCGGCTTACGCCAAGTTCATGGCACGGCCGTGTTATGTGTACTTACAGCTCAAGATGCCGGGTCACAATGGGACCATTACGGTTCACGGCAGCCGGAAAGTGGCTCTGGAGTGTGAGGAAGGCGATGCGGCTTATGCAGAATCTGTTTGTGCAACAGAGGAGTTGAAGTTTTACAAAGACAATGTTGACCCAACAGATATGACCTCTCTGAAAAAGCCGACTACGGAGAATGAGCCGGCGATGAAATTTAAGTCGGCTGATGAAACTAAGCTTGTTGATTTTGTTCCAGGAGATTCATCTCAGCAGTTTAGCATCAGTGCCAATCTGGATCCAAAATAGGAAAGCGCGCTCATCGAGTTCATCCGTGAGAATAGGGACATCTTCGCATGGAAACCTTCTGACATGCCAGGTGTACCTAGAGAACTCGCTGAGCACACTCTCAATGTTGATCCGAAATTTAAGCCGGTCAGGCAGTTCCTTCGGCGGTTTAATGAAGAGAGGCGGAAAGCTATTGGTGAAGAGGTGGCCCGGCTCTTGGCGGCCGGGTTTATTGTTGAAGTTTTCCACCCAGAATGGTTAGCTAACCCGGTGCTCGTACTCAAGAAGAACGGCACTTGGCGGATGTGTGTGGACTACACGGACTTAAACAAGGCGTGTCCGGCTGATCCTTTTGCCCTTCCCCGTATTGATCAAATTATTGATGCTACGGCAGGTTGTGCGCGCTTAAGTTTCTTGGATGCTTATTCCGGATATCATCAGATTAAAATGGCAGTTAAGGACCAGGTGAAGACATCGTTCATCACTCCCTTTGGAGCCTTCTGCTATGTGTCTATGCCCTTTGGACTCAAGTGTGCGCAGGCGACTTATCAGCGTTGTATGCAAAACTGTCTTCATAATCAGATTGGGGGCAATGTTCATGCTTATGTGGACGATATTGTGGTTAAATCCATAAAGGAGGAAACCCTGATAGATGATTTAAGGGAGACCTTTGATAATCTCCGGGTCTACAAGATGATGCTTAACCCGGCCAAGTGTGTTTTTGGTGTTCCTGCAGGCAAACTCTTGGGTTTTTTGGTTTCTGACAGAGGCATTGAAGCTAACCCGGAGAAGATCAAGGCCATCACCTCCCTGGCTAAGCCGGCGTGTATAAATGACGTTCAGTGCTTGGCGGGTCGCATCGCTGCTTTAAGCCGGTTCATAAGCCGTTTGGGTGAGAAGGCCATGCCATTATATCAGTTGATGAAGAAAACTGATAACTTTGTCTGGAATGATGCAGCTAATACTGC
The DNA here is from genome assembly GCF_018294505.1 of Triticum aestivum. Lineage (NCBI taxonomy): Eukaryota > Viridiplantae > Streptophyta > Magnoliopsida > Poales > Poaceae > Triticum > Triticum aestivum. The sequence continues at coordinate 611,146,117 of NC_057814.1, forward strand.
CTTTGAGGAGTTGAAGAAGCAGCTGGCAGAGCCTCCAGTCCTTGCTGCTCCGGTTGATAAGGAGCCCTTATTATTATATGTGGCGGCGAACACACGAGCCGTCAGTGTGGCTATAGTGGTGGAGCGCAAGGAAGAGGGTAAGGAGCATCCGGTTCAGCGGCCGGTTTATTATGTCAGCGAAGTGCTCATCGAGTCCAAACAGCGGTATCCGCATTGGCAGAAGCTTGTTTATGGTGTGTTCATGGCAAGCCGGAAGCTTAAGCATTATTTCCAGGGTCATCCCATAACTGTGGTCAGTTCTGCCCCTCTTGGTGATATCATTCAAAACAGAGAGGCCACAGGGAGAGTGGCTAAGTGGGCTATCGAGCTCGGACCTCATGGTCTCAAATATGTGCCACGCACTGCTGTTAAATCTCAGGCCTTGGTGGATTTCATCAATGATTGGACAGAGTCACAAGTGCCCGAGCAAAAGCCGGATAACACATATTGGACTATTCACTTCGATGGGTCCAGGCAGTTGGAGGGCTCGGGGGCTGGAGTTGTATTGGCTTCCCCTAAAGGTGACAAGTTCCATTATGTGCTACAGTTGATGTTTCCTTGCACTAACAATGCGGCTGAGTACGAGGCCTTGCTCCACGGTCTTCGGATGGCTAAGGAGATGAGCTTGAGCCGGGTAAGGTGTTTCGGTGACTCAGACTTGGTGGCTCAACAAGTATCAGGCAAGTGGGACTCTAAGGACCCTCTCATGGCGGCTTATCGCCGCGAAGTTGATGCCATTGCTGGGCACTTTCAGGGCTACCAAGTAGAGCACATTGATCGCAGGAAGAACGAGGCGGCTGATGCTCTAAGCCGGCTAGGCTCTGAGGGAAAGCCGGTGCCGCCTAATACTTTCCTGGATGTCCTGTATAATCCTTCTGTTAAGCTGCCTACAGAGGAAGACTTGGCTGTCCCTGACCCGGAGGCACGACTGGTGGCGGCTCTCCACATCATACCGGACTGGACAATGCCCTATTTGGCTTACATGACCCGGGGTGAGTTGCCTGAGGATGAAACTTTGGCCAGACAAATAACCCGGCGGGCAAGTCAATGATTGTTATCAACGGCGAGTTGCATCATCGCAGTGTTACAGGAGCGTTTCGGCGTTGTGTCTCCCCTGAGGAAGGTCAAGAGATCTTGCGTGAGATTCATGAAGGGGATTGTGGCCATCACGCCGGCTCAAAGTCTCTTGTGGCCAAGGCTTTTCGCCATGGTTTTTATTGGCTGACGGCTCATGCTGATGCGGAGGACTTGGTCAGTAAATGTGATGGTTGCCAGAGGTTCTCACGACGGGCTCATGTGCCGGCTCAGGAGCTGAGGATGATCCCAATAACTTGGCCCTTTCCGGTCTGGGGGCTTGATATGGTTGGGCCTTTTAAAAGGTCCAAGGATAAGAAGACCCACCTCTTGGTGGCAGTTGACAAATTCACAAAGTGGGTGGAAGCTGAGCCAGTTAGGAAGTGCGATGCAGCCACGGCGGTTCAATTTATGAAAAAGGTGATTTTTCGCTTTGGCTTCCCACACAACATTATAACTGACAATGGCACCAATCTATCCAAAGGCGCCGTGGAAGAGTTTTGTCAACGAGAGCATATCCGACTTGATGTTTCCTCAGTTGCTCATCCTCAATCCAATGGTCAAGCTGAGAGAGCTAATCAAGAGATTCTGAAGGGCATCAAGCCCCGGCTTTTCGTCCCTTTGCAACGGACGCCGGGTTGTTGGGTGGAGGAGTTGCCCTCCGTGTTATGGAGCATCAACACTACTCCTAACAGGTCTACAGGCTTCACGCCTTTCTTCATGGTTTATGGCGCAGAAGCAGTCCTCCCTAGTGACATCCGTCATGACTCACCTCGAGTGGCGGCTTATGTTGAGACGGACAATGAACAGGCACGCCAAGACGCTCTTGACTTGTTGGACGAACAGCGTGATGTGGCAGCAGCTCACTCAGTGATTTACCAACAAGACCTGCGCCGTTATCATAGTCGCCGGGTTAAATCCCGAGTCTTCCAGGAAGGCGATCTCGTGCTCCGGCTCATCCAAGACCAAACCGATGCGCACAAGCTATCCCCGCCTTGGGAAGGGCCCTTTTTCACTGGTAGAAAAAAGGCCTTTAGTCCCGGTTCGCAAAGGCCTTTAGTCCCGGCTGTGCAACCGGGACTAAATATGCGCGACTAAAGACCCCCCCCTTTAGTCGCGCCTCTTACGAACCGCGACTAAAGGCTTTAGTCCCGGTTCTCGTGGCTAACCGGGACTAAAGGCCCGTCCTTTAGTCCCGGTTCTCGTGGCTAACCGGGACTAAAGGCCTCCTCCGCCGGTTTAAACTTGGTTTTTTTGCGAATTTTTTTAATTTTTTTTTTATTTTCAAATTTCTGAATTATTTTAACCTCTAATCTCTAATCACCACCCCTCATCCTCAAATCTCTAATCACCCCTCATCATTCCAAATCATCTAACTTCCCGGACGGTCACCGATCCTCTCACTACTCCAGCCTGAGCACGCTTAACTTCCGGGTTCTATTATCCCTCGTTTCCAAGTCTGCACTTGTTGTTTTCCTGACAATAGTAGGATGTCAATTGTATTAACCCTCAGGAATTTAGCTTGAGCATGAAGTGACACATTTCACTGTTTGAGTTTGAAACTATTGTTTTTAAAAAAAATATTTAGTAACACTAATATTTTTGGAATAATTAGTTTGACCATTGTTTGACCACAGTTTGACCAGATTTGACCAAAATTTAAAAAAAACTGAAATAATTATTTAGTAACACTAATATTCTAGAATAATTAGTTTGACCATTGTTTGACCAAAGTTTGACCACAATTTGATTTTTTTTGAATTTTTTTGCCTCTCCAGATCTTAAAAGCCCCGTATCTTTTTTTCGGTTAGGTTTTTGAGGAATTTCAAAATGTTTAACGGGGTTCCCCCGATTAAATTCGGATGTAACTTTTCGAGTAGATGATTTTTCATATAAAAAACTTTTTCATCCGAGTTCGTATGCAAAAGTTATGCCCATTTTAAGAAATTCCAGAGATTTTGCAAATAAAGTCGAAATTCATATTTGTTAATTTTCCCAACAACTAGACCACATATCACATGAAAAGGCGATCCACGGGGGGGGGGGGGGGTAGAGTTTGAAAACCGTGACTAAAGGTTCGGGCCATTAGTCGCGGTTGGCCAGACCAACCGGGACTAAAGGTCTAACCTTTAATCCCGGTTGGTCTGGCCAACCGCGACTAAAGGCCTTCGGGCCAGCCGGAGGACCTTTAGTCCCGGTTGGCCAGGCCAACAGGGACTAAAGCCCCTCCCGTCCGCCAGCTGTCGACCGAGCGCGCTGGGCCCAGATAGTTGGTCGCGGGTCTCCTCCCGAACCGCGACTAAAGACCCCTTTGGTCGCGGTTCGATGATTTTGGGGACTAATGGGGGCGTATGGAAGCCTCTTTTTCTACTAGTGTGTGGTCAGCAAGAATTTGCACAACGGGTAATATTACCTCATTGACATTCGGGAGCCATAGCTCAGCTTCGGCCTTACTACACTTGAAGCCACCGGCTCTCATAATGTGCATATTTCCCTCAGCCATGTATATATTATGATAAGCAATAAAGCAGGACCTCTGTCCTTTTTCCTCCAAATATGCACGTGTTGTTTTCATTACAAGATTACATGATAACTTGAAGGAGGATCCGGCTTATGATCGTATTCGAATCTAGCCGTAAGCAATAAGGTCACTTGGGGGCTTCCTGTTCAAACATGGGTCGTATTCGAACCAAAGAGAACATCGCTGTCGGTACCCATTTGATTGGCAAAGTGCCGAGCTCATTGGGGAGTTTTGTTTGATCATATTTGAATCATAGTTTAACCCCTTTGGGAACCGACGTGGATCGTATTCGAATCAGCGTCGTTAAACAATTCTTAAAATCACTTGGGTGCTTCCTGTTCAAACATGGGTCGTATTCGAACCAAAGAGAACATAGCTGTCAGTATCCTCTTGATTGGCATCGCCACACTCACTGGGGGCTATATGATTGTATTCGAATCTTAGCATAACCCCTTCGGGCCGGGTCTGTGGTCGTATTCGAACCGGAAGCCCCTAAGATCTTCTGCTTCATAGTAAGTTTCTTCTGATCATTTCAAAGTGTGTACGGCCGGGTCTCACTTGGCCGGCTTAACTTTGACTTCCAGTGTTAGTCGGACACAATGGGCGTTATTACGACAGGTAAACCGGAATTGAGGTACCAACCTTATTACCCGGGTTATCTAAACCGGAAGTATGCTTGCAGGCCGCTAAGTGTGTTATTACGGCTGTATTAAGGATATAATTGAAGACCAGTCCTTTTGATTCAAATTCCGGGTTATGTATCTAAAACCTATGATTCTCAGGGCGGTAAGCCGCCTCGTGACTTGTGATTTGTCCTTCTATGCAGGATGTGTAAAGGCAACTATTTTTAGTTTAAGGAAAACAAGTGATCAATTATGACCTGGAGACATATAATGGAGACAACTTCAATAGACTTCAAGCATTCAAGGCGTGCACGATGGCACGTCAAAGATAAAGTATTGATCCTACTATATTACAAGACTTGTTGAGTCCAAAAGGGTGAGGCATTGTTTGATAAACCGCCAGCCGAGTTACGACGCTTGCTGGGTTGAAGTCTCCGGCTTGTTCCTCTCTTCTCCTCCGGCTGATCCCAAGACCTGGAAAGTTGATGACTTCCAGTCGATGCCGCTGAGCGCTTCGAATTGGGCTTCCTCGTCAATTAACCCGGCCGGGTCAATCTCTGGGGCGAAGGTGTGCTGACGAGCCGGCGGGATCAAGTTGAGGGCTTCATAGCGCGGAGTAGGGATCCTCTGATTTTCTGCATCATAGCCCAGCTGATACTTCGTCAGATCTGTATCATTGCCAATCAGAGTGGCCACCGGGCGTACGGCCTTCACGCAAGCTGCGAAGTCCTTCTGATCGAAAGCGGTGCCGTCTTCCTTCAGACTTGGATAGCCAAGGGCGATGTCCGCCGGTTCTAACTCTGGCAGGAACGCCTTGGCCCGGCACAGCGCCGCGATCGCTCCGGCTCTTGCAGAGGCCCATCGCAGCTCTTGGATCCGTTGAGGCAGAACGGCAAGCCGGCGAAGGACTTCCGCCAGGTGAGTCGGCACCTCATTGGATAGGGCCACCACAGCTAAGGCACGTTGTGACCCGGTGTAGAGCTACTCCACCAGGGTGTACACGGCCTTCAGCATGGTTACCACACTCTGGTTGAGGTTGGCACTTCTGGGACCTGTTTAACAGAATAAGATAAGCCGCCGACAAGGATGAGTTATGAGATATCAAAATTTTAAACTTGATGAAAGCCGGTGAGACGACTTACGGAAGATTGCGGCCACCATCTGGGACACTTGGCGCTTTAAGCCGGAGAGCTCGGCGGTCTTCTCGGAGAGAGCCTTCTCCGACTGTTCAGCCCGGTTCACCAATGCGGCCTTTTCTTCGGCCCACGCCTTCCGCTCAGCGTCAAACTCCGTCTTCAGCTTCTCTTGCGCGGCGATGCTGGACACAAATTTGGCATTTGCCTTCCGGGTCTCCATCTCTTGCATCTTCAGCCGGTTCTTGAGATCAGTGAGGTCAGCCTCAAGCTTCTTGCCAGCAGCCTACATAAGTTTCCAGGTTATGGCATGAACAGTTACTATACAAATTTAAAGTCCCAAGCGTTTTCCAAGCAAAGACACTTGGCACTTGGGGGCTAATGCATATTCAACGTTTCTTTCTACAAATTGCCGGTTCAATGGAGTAAGCCGTAACCTACAGTCTACAACATACTTAATCATAAGTCGTCGACTTGGGGGCTAGCATGGTAAAGGTAACTATGCAGTAAGTAAGAGGACAGAAGGATAATACCTCAGATTTCTGCTGGATCTGGTTCACCATGGCAATCTCTGCGTCCCGGCTCTTGTGCACTTGGCTGACGAAGCCGGAGACGATCTGTCCAATGTTCAAGTTGGCGTAGTCGGTGAGGTCCAGGTTCACCCGGCGGGACTCTAGCAGCTCCCCTTTGGCGGAGAACTTGGCGAGCGCAGTAGGTCTCCCCGGCTCAACAAACTCCGTCCGGGTGATTACCACGTCCGGGTCGTCTGCTGGTTGAGCTGAGCTGGAGGCCTCCGGGTTAACAGAAGCTTCTGTTGCGGACTTGTTGGTTGGGGCAGCAGCCTCAGGAGCAGAGGCAGCCGGCGGTTCTTGAGCGGCTACCTCTGGCTCAGGCAAATCCGGCTCATCGACCGGCTTGGACTTCTTCGCCCTCTTGGTGAGTTTGGCCTGGGCACTGGAAAGACAGAAAGGTTAAGCACAATGGTGTAAGAAAAGACAAAAGTACAACATGAGATGGTTATCATTACCCGGGCACGGTCTTGAAAGCCGGCAGGCTTGACTGCATAGAGTCGCCAGAAGAGGGGGAAGTTTCCTAATAATTTGAGTCAGAAGAGTTGAGCGGTTGACGTATAACACCTGCCAAAGGATGAAAAGTGTACAATTTTGAGATCACCTCGGTCCGGCGCTTCCTTGATGCGTCAGGTAACCCGGAGGAGAGGTCGGTGCTTTTGTCGGTCCGGGTGTGCCGCCGGCTCTCATGCACCTGTTGCTTCAAAATAAATTGAGGGTCTTGATAAGCTAAAGGATGTGAAAAGCTTACTTTCCGGGTTACCCTTCAGATTTTCAGCCTTGGCAAGGGCTCCGAGTCGGAGGAAAATGTCGTTACCTCTTCAACCACAGGGTTACTTGCTCCGGTGTCGTCCTATTGATGAACAAGTATTGATAAGGCGGACAAAAATAAACAACAAAGTACAACAAGGACTTACAGGCTCAGGGGTTACCTCTGACTCGGAGCTGTCGCTTAGTTGCATCAGCTCTGAAGCAGTAGGCCTGTTTCCTTTCTTGCGAGGGGCGGCTTTCTTGGCGGCTTTCTTCGCCTTTCTGGCCTTCTTGGCCGCCTCATGGTCATATTTGACCCGCCAGAACTTATCATCAGCCTGAAAAATACAATGATGATTTCTTAAAATGATTCAGATGAAAGTTATATGCAGATAAGATGTTCAGATCAGCGGCTTACCGCTGGGGCTGGGTTGGTCTTGTAGAAGGGGGCTAACCCGGTCCTTCCGCAGTCTGCCAGGCTCTCGTTCAAGAGAGCCTTGGTCATCTCCTCTGCAACATCTTCAGGAAGATCGTTGCGGCTATGTCTCTGGGGGTCATCCTTTCGGCCCGTGTACTCACACATTAAGCCGGAGCGGCGGCTCAATGGGATCACCCGCCACGAGATCCAGACCCGGACCAGATCGATTCCGTTCAGACCATTGCCTAGGAGAGCCTTGATCTTGTTGATGGTGGGGAGCAGAGGTTGGCGCTCCACTTGAGTAAGCTTGTCTGACAGTGGGTGAGTCGGCTCCAGACGCGAGGGGCGAAAGCCGGGCAACGGACTCTCATCAGCCGGCGACATGTCTTGGCAGTAAAACCACGTCAGATTCCAGTCCTTGGGGTGGCTGGGCGGCTCTGCGTAAGGGAAAAGGCAGTCCCTACGCCGCTGGATGGAGATGCCGCCTAGCTCCAAACTTGGCCTGTTGGCACACTTGTTCTAGCGGTTTAAATAGAAAAGCTCTCTGAAGAGCAGCAGACTGGGTTCTTCTCCAAGGTAAACCTCGCAGAACACTTGGAAGTTACAGATATTGGACACTGAGTTGGGTCCTATGTCCTGAGGCCGCAGATCGAAGAAATTCAGAACATCTCTGAAAAACTTTGAGCCGGGCGGTGCAAAGCCCCGGCTCATGTGATCTGCAAAAATGACCACTTCCCCGTCCCTTCGCTGTGGTCTCTCCTTTGATGGGTCGGGGGCACGGTAGGACATGACGTCCTTCTTGGGCAGATAGCCAGACTTGACAAAATCTTCTAAGGTTTCATTGGTGACATTGGACCTCATCCAGTTGCAAGTGATGGAGGCTTTAGGAGCTTTGGGAGGCATGGTGACTGTTGGAAACCTATGATACAGGGAAAAATATTCGTTTTAATAATGAGCCGGAGGAGGCTTACAAGGTTAAGGTTTAAGGTGGCAGCTTATGGAGGGGACTAATGATATATGTCTAAGTACATCGGGTTATCTAAGCTGCTGGTGTGCTTGAGGGTAATTCAAATTGTCTACAGCCTTGTTATAAGTGAGCCGGAAAGTTTTACGGCGCGTGGCTTCCCTTAAGTCGGAAGGTTCTACGGCGCGTGTTTCTTTAAGCCGGAAATGTAAACCGCCATGATTCAATGAGGGCAGTTTTTTTATTAAGTATGGTGAAAATAGGTTTCACACATTGCGGTAAATATTTTGGATCAAAATGGTCGGGCAAAAGAAAAATTTCTAGACCTAAAAAGCAGACGCACGGGAGTTCTTGAGCATTGAACAAGGCCTTATGTAGTAAAAGGAGGTCTACTTACATGAGAAATGGGTGCTAACACAGTTACCGCAGTAGTTCTACACAGGGCTAAGATCAAAAGAGGGCAGTAAAAATAAAAACTACCGGGGCTCGTAGGTGACAGCGAAGAACACGAAGAACATGGATGAACCCTACGGCAGATCTGTTCTACAGGGCAAAGCAGAACTTACAGGGCTGGAGAGTCACGGAGGTCGTCGCGTTTCTTTGGTCAAATCAGGGTGATGCAGCGGCCTGAGTTGGCGACGGCGAGAAGACCCGCGGCGGCGGCAGCAGCAGAACTCGAGCAGGGGAGCAGTGCCGCGAGGAAGAAGATGAAGAAGTGAGGAGTGGCTGAAGGCCCGTCGGGCCGGCCTATTTATAAGGGCGAGCTCATAAGTGGGCGCGAGAATCGAGGAGACCACGGCATGATTATCTCCCCACAAAACGCCTCGATTTTCGGGATGACAGTAAAGATAAGATCCGTTGCGGATCTGGTGGAGTAAAAAACGGACTTAATGGAAGATGACGTCACGGCGGATTACCCGGAGTCCAGAGGATGATGTCACACCGGGTTATGGCCTTCACATAATTGTAAGCCGGAGATTTTCTGTCGAAAAGATTGAAGATTGACATGAGCCGGCTCAAATCAATCTGGGGCCTAATGTTGAGGATATAGACCTTAGAGTCACCCGCCAGGAGGGGCCGGGTTACTCATATGGTCATTGCCAGAAGCCCGGCGCTAAGCTTGAAGACGGTGGGCCAGAGATGGGCTTAAGACCCGGATAGGGCTTAAGGCCCGTAGCTGCAATCATTATCATGGTAGAACTTGTAGTGTAAGGCAAGAATAGTTGAGAGTCCGAGCCGGAAACTCTTATGAGCCGGCCGAGACTCTGAGAGCTGCTGGGCGTTAGCCTCCCTATATAAAGGGACGACCCGGCAGCGGTTTAGGGAGAAGAAAGATCTCGTCGAAAGCCAGGCATAGCTGTTAAGCTACCTGGTCATCGAAACCCTAATCAATACCACCTCAAACTGGACGTAGGCTTTTACCCTCACCGTAAGGGGCCGAACCAGTATAAACCCTCGTGTTCCTTGTCCCACTTAACCCCTTCAAGCTTCCTAGTTGCGATGGCTCCACGACTAAGTCCTAGCTCGAGGACATCTGCCGTGACAATTCCACGACACTCTCCCTCTCTTTCCTTTCCCCTCTCTCTTCCTAGTAGGACTAGGAAAGGGGAGTCCAACTCCTACTAGGAGGAGGACTCCCCCCTCTCCTTGGCGCGCCCAAGGCAGCCGGCCTCCCCCTTGCTCCTTTATATACGGGGGCAGGGGGCACTCTTTACACACAATTGATATTCGATATTTTAGCCATGTGCGGTGCCCCCCTCCACCATATTACACCTCGATAATATCGGTGCGGAGCTTAGGCGAAGCCCTGCGTCGGTAGAACATCAACATCGTCCCCACGCCGTCGTGCTGACGAAACTCTCCCTCAACACTCGGCTGGATCAGAGTTCGAGGGACGTCATCGAGCTGAACGTGTGCTGAACTCGGAGGTGCCGTGCGTTCGGTACTTGATCGGTCGGATCGTTAAGACGTACAACTACATCAACCGCGTTGTGTTAACGCTTCCGCTTTCGGTCTACGAGGGTACGTGGACAACACTCTCCCCTCTCGTTGCTATGCATCACCATGATCTTGCGCGTTCGTAGGAAATTTTTTGAAATTACTACGTTACCCAACAGTGGCATCCGAGCCTGGTTTTATGCGTTGATGCTATGCACGAGTAGAACACAAGTGAGTTCTGGGCGATATAAGTCATACTGCTTACCAGCATATCATACTTTGGTTCAGCCGTATTGTGAGATGAAGCGGCCCGGACCGACATTACGCATACGCTTACGCGAGACTGGTTTCACCGTTATGAGCACTCATTGCTTAAAGGTGACTGGCGGGTGTTTGTCTCTCTCACTTTAGTTGAACCGAGTGTGGCTACGCCCGGTCCTTGCGAAGGTTAAAACAGCACCAACTTGACAAACTATGATTGTGGTTTTGATGCGTAGGTAAGAACGGTTCTTGCTAAGCCCGTAGCAGCCACGTAAAACTTGCAACAACAAAGTAGAGGACGTCTAACTTGTTTTTGTAGGGCATGTTGTGATGTGATATGGTCAAGACATGATGCTATATTTTATTGTATGAGATGATCATGTTTTGTAACCGAGTTATCGACAACTGGCAGGAGCCATATGGTTGTCGCTTTATTGTATGAAGTGCAATCGCCATGTAATTGTTTTACTTTATCACTAAGCGGTAGCGATAGTCGTAAAATCAATAGTTGGCGAGACGACAACGATGCTACGATGGAGATCAAGGTGTCGAGCCGGTGACGATGGTGATCATGACGGTGCTTCGGAGATGGAGATCACAAGCACAAGATGATGATGGCCATATCATATCACTGATATTGATTGCATGTGATGTTTATCTTTTATGCATCTTATCTTGCTTTGATTGACGGTAGCATTATAAGATGATCCCTCACTAAATTATCAAAGTATAAGTGTTCTCCCTGAGTATGCACCATTGCGAAAGTTCTTTGTGCTGAGACACCACGTGATGATCGGGTGTGATAGGCTCTACGTTCAAATACAACGGGTGCAAAACAGTTGCACACGCGGAATACTCAGGTTAAACTTGACGAGCCTAGCATATGCAGATATGGCCTCGGAATACGGAGACCGAAAGGTCGAACGTGAATCATATAGTAGATATGATCAACATAGTGATTTTCACCATTGAAACTACTCCATCTCACGTGATGATCGGACATGGTTTAGTTGATTTGGATCACGTAATCACTTAGAAGGATTAGAGGGATGTCTATCTAAGTGGGAGTTCTTAAGTAATATGATTAATTGAACTTGAATTTATCATGAACTTAGTACCTGATAGTATCTTGCTTGTCTATGTTAATTATAGATAAATGGCCCGTGCTGTTGTTCCGTTGAATTTTAATGCGTTCCTTGAGAAAGCTAAGTTGAAAGATGATGGTAGCAATTACACGGATTGGGTCCGTAACTTGAGGATTATCCTCATTGCTGCACAGAAGAATTACGTCCTGGAAGCACCGCTAGGTGCCAGGCCTCCTGCAAGAGCAACACCAGAAGTTATGAACGTCTGGCAGAGCAAAGCTGATGACTACTCGATAGTTCAGTGTGCCATGCTTTACGGCTTAGAACCGGGTCTTCAACGATGTTTTGAACGTCATGGAGCATATGAGATGTTCTAGGAGTTGAAGTTACTATTTCAAGCAAATGCCCGGATTGAGAGATATGAAGTCTCCAATAAGTTCTACAACTGCAAGATGGAAGAGAATAGTTCTATCAGTGAGCATATACTCAAAATGCCTGGGTATAACAATAACTTGATTCAACTTTGGGTTAATCTTCCGGATGATAGCATCATTGACGGAATTCTTCAATCACTGCCACCAAGCTACAAGAGCTTCGTGATGAACTATAACATGCAAGGGATGAATAAGACAATTCCCGAGCTCTTCGCAATGCTAAAGACAGCGGAGGTAGAAATCAAAAAGGAGCATCAAGTGTTGATGGTCAGTAAGACCACTAGTTTCAAGAAAAAGGGCAAAGGGAAGAAGAAGGGGAACTTCAAGAAGAACAGCAAGCAAGTTGCTGTTCAGGAGAAGAAACCCAAGTCTGGACCTAAGCCTGAAACTGAGTGCTTCTACTCCAAGCAGACTGGTCACTGGAAGCGGAACTGCCCCAAGTATTTGGCAGATAAGAAGGATGGCAAGGTTAACAAAGGTATATGTGATATACATGTTATTGATGTGTACCTTACCAATGCTCGTAGTAGCACCTGGGTATTTGATACTGGTTCTGTTGCTAATATTTGCAACTCGAAAGAGGGGCTACGGATTAAGCGAAGATTGGCTAAGGACGAGGTGACGATGCGCGTGGGAAACGGTTCCAAAGTCGATGTGATCGCAGTCGGCACGCTACCTCTACATCTACCTTCGGGATTAGTTTTAGACCTAAATAATTGCTATTTGGTGCCAGCGTTGAGCATGAACATTATATCTGGATCTTGTTTAATGCGAGACGGTTATTCATTTAAATCAGAGAATAATGGTTGTTCTATTTATATGAGTAATATCTTTTATGGTCATGCACCCTTGAAGAGTGGTCTATTTTTGATGAATCTCGATATTAGTGACACACATATTCATAATGTCGAAGCCAAAAGATGCAGAGTTGATAATGACAGTGCAACTTATTTGTGGCACTGCCGTTTAGGTCATATCGGTGTAAAGCGCATGAAGAAACTCCATACTGATGGGCTTTTGGAATCACTTGATTATGAATCACTTGGTACTTGCGAACCGTGCCTCATGGGCAAGATGACTAAAACACCGTTCTCCGGAACTATGGAGAGAGCAACAGATTTATTGGAAATCATACATACAGATGTATGTGGTCCGATGAATATTGAAGCTCGTGGCGGATATCGTTATTTTCTCACCTTCACAGATGATTTGAGCAGATATGGGTATATCTACTTAATGAAACATAAGTCTGAAACATTTGAAAAGTTCAAAGAATTTCAGAGCGAAGTTGAAAATCATCGTAACAAGAAAATAAAGTTTCTACGATCAGATCGTGGAGGAGAATATTTGAGTTACGAGTTTGGCCTACATTTGAAACAATGTGGAATAGTTTCGCAACTCACGCCACCCGGAACACCACAGCATAATGGTTTGTCCGAACGTCGTAATCGTACTTTACTAGATATGGTGCGATCTATGATGTCTCTTACTGATTTAGCGCTATCTTTTTGGGGTTATGCTTTAGAGACGGCTGCATTCACTCTAAATAGGGCACCATCAAAATCCGTTGAAACGACACCTTATGAACTATGGTTTGGCAAGAAACCAAAGTTGTCGTATCTTAAAGTTTGGGGTTGCGATGCTTATGTGAAGAAACTTCAACCTGATAAGCTCGAACCTAAATCGGAGAAATGTGTCTTCATAGGATACCCAAAGGAGACTGTTGGGTACACCTTCTATCACAGATTCGAAGGCAAGACATTCGTTGCTAAGAATGGATCCTTTCTAGAGAAGGAGTATCTCTCGAAAGAAGTGAGTGGAAGGAAAGTATAACTTGATGAGGTAACTGTACCTGCTCCGTTATTGGAAAGTAGATCATCACAGAAATCAGTTTCTGCGACAACTACACCAATTAGTGGGGAAGTTAATGATAATGATCATGAAACTTCAGATCAAGTTATTACTGAACCTCGTAGATCAACCAGATTAAGATCCGCACCAGAGTGGTACAGTAATCCTATTCTGGAGGTTATGTTACTAGACCATGACGAACCTACGAACTATGAAGAAGCGATGGCGAGCCCAGATTCCGCAAATTGGGTTGAAGCCATGAAATCCGAGATGGGATCCATGTATGAGAACAAAGTATGGACTTTGGTTGACTTGCCCGATGATCGGCAAGCCATTGGAAATAAATGGATCTTCAAGAAGAAGACTGACGCTGACGGTAATGTTACTGTCTATAAAGCTCGACTTGTTGCGAAAGGTTTTCAACAAGTTCAAGGGATTGACTACGATGAGACCTTCTCACCCTGTAGCGATGCTTAAGTCTGTCCGAATCATGTTAGCAATTGCCGCATTTTATGATTATGAAATTTGTCAAATCGATGTCAAAACTGCATTCCTGAATGGATTTCTGGAAGAAGAGTTGTATATGATGCAACCGGAAGGTTTTGTCGATCCAAAGGGAGCTAACAAAGTGTGCAAGCTCCAGCGATCCATTTATGGACTGGTGCAAGCCTCTCGGAGTTGGAATAAACGCTTTGATAGTGTGATCAAAGCATTTGGTTTTACACAGACTTTTGGAGAAGCCTGTATTTACAAGAAAGTGAGTGGGAGCTCAGTAGCATTTCTGATATTATATGTGGATGACATATTGCTGACTGGAAATGATATAAAATTTCTGGGTAGCATAAAGGGATACTTGAATAAGAGTTTTTCAATGAAAGACCTCGGTGAAGCTGCATATATATTAGGCATTAAGATCTATAGAGATAGATCAAGACGCTTAATTGGACTTTCACAAAGCACATACCTTGACAAAGTTTTGAAGAAGTTCAAAATGGATCAAGCAAAGAAATGGTTCTTGCCTGTACTACAAGGTGTGAGATTGAGTAAGACTCAATGCCCGACCACTGCAGAAGATAGAGAGAAGATGAAAGATGTTCCCTATGCTTCAGCCATTGGCTCTATCATGTATGCAATGTTGTGTACTAGACCTGATGTGTGCCTTGCTATAAGTTTAGTAGGGAGGTACCAAAGTAATCCAGGAGTGGATCACTGGACAGCGGTCAAGAACATCCTGAAATACCTGAAAAGGACTAAGGATATGTTTCTCGTTTATGGAGGTGACAAAGAGCTCATCGTAAGTGGTTACGTTGATGCAAGCTTTGACACTGATCCGGACGATTCTAAATCGCAAACCGGATACATATTTACATTGAACGGTGGAGCTATCAGTTGGTGCAGTTCTAAGAAAAGTGTTGTGGCGGGATCTACGTGTGAAGCAGAGTACATAGCTGCTTCGGAAGCAGCAAATGAAGGAGTCTGGATGAAGGAGTTCATATCCGATCTAGGTGTCATACCTAGTGCATCGGGACCAATGAAAATCTTTTGTGACAATACTGGTGCAATTTCCTTAGCAAAGGAATCCAGATTTCACAAGAGAACCAAGCACATCAAAAGACGCTTCAATTCCATTCGGGATTTAGTCCAGGTGGGAGACATAGAAATTTGCAAGATACATACGGATCTGAATGTTGCAGACCCGTTGAATAAGCCTCTTCCACGAGCAAAACATGATCAACACCAAGACTCCATGGGTGTAAGAATCATTACTGTGTAATCTAGATTATTGACTCTAGTGCAAGTGGGAGACTGAAGGAAATATGCCCTAGAGGCAATAATAAAGTATTATTTATTTCCTTATATCATGATAAAAGTTTATTATTCATGCTAGAATTGTATTATCCGGAAACATAATACATGTGTGAATACATAGACAAACAGAGTGTCACTAGTATGCCTCTACTTGACTAGCTCGTTAATCAAAGATGGTTATGTTTCCTAGCCATAGACATGAGTTGTCATTTGATTAACGGGATCACCTCATTAGGAGAATGACGTGATTGACTTGACCCATTCCGTTAGCTTAGCACTCGATCGTTTAGTATGCTGCTATTGCTTTCTTCATGACTTATACATGTTCCTATGACTATGAGATTATGCAACTTCCGTTTACCGGAGGAACACTTTGTGTGTTACCAAACGTCACAACGTAACTGGGTGGTTATAAAGGTGCTCTACAGGTGTCTCCAAAGGTACTTGTTGGGTTGGCGTATTTCAAGATTAGGATTTGTCACTCCGATTGTCGGCGAGGTATCTCTGGGTCCACTCAGTAATGCACATCACTATAAGCCTTGCAAGCATTGTAACTAATGAGTTAGTTGCGGGATGATGTATTACGGAACGAGTAAAGAGACTTGCCGGTAATGAGATTGAACTAGGTATCGACATACCGACGATCGAATCTCGGGCAAGTAACATACCGATGACAAAGGGAACAACGTATGTTGTTATGCGGTCTGACCGATAAAGATCTTCGTAGAATATGTGGGAACCAATAAGAGCATCCAGGTTCCGCTATTGGTTATTGACCGGAGAGGTGTCTCGGTCATGTCTACATAGTTCTCGAACCCGTAGGGTCCGCACGCTTAACGTTACGATGACAGTTATACTATGAGTTTATATGTTTTGATGTACCGAAGGTTGTTCGGAGTCCCTGATGTGATCACGGACATGACGAGGAGTCTCGAAATGGTCGAGACATAAAGATTGATATATTGGACGACTATATTCGGACACCGGAAGTGTTCCGGAGAAGTTTCGGAAAAAACCGGAGTGCCGGAGGGGTTACCGGAACCCCCCGGGGAAGTATTGGGCCTTAGTGGGCCTGAGGGGAGAGAGAGGGCAGCATCAAGGAGGTGGCGCGCCCCCTCCCATGAGGAGTCCTAATTGGAGTAGGGGAGGGGGGCGCGACCCCTCTTTCCCTCCCCGTCTCCCTCTCTTTCCTTCCCCCTCTCTCTTCCTAGTAGGACTAGGAAAGGGGAGTCCTACTCCTACTAGGAGGAGGACTCCCCCCTCTCCTTGGCGCGCCCAAGGCAGCCGGCCTCCCCCTTGCTCCTTTATATACGGGGGCAGGGGGGCACTCTTTACACACAATTGATATTCGATATTTTAGCCGTGTGCGGTGCCCCCCTCCACCATATTACACCTCGATAATATCGTTGCGGAGCTTAGGCGAAGCCCTGCGTCGGTAGAACATCAACATCGTCACCACGCCGTCATGCTGACAAAACTCTCCCTCAACACTCGGCTGGATCGGAGTTCGAGGGACGTCATCGAGCTGAACGTGTGCTGAACTCGGAGGTGCCGTGCGTTCGGTACTTGATCGGTCGGATCGTGAAGACGTACGACTACATCAACCGCGTTGTGTTAACGCTTCCGCTTTCGGTCTACAAGGGTACGTGGACAACACTCTCCCCTCTCGTTGCTATGCATCACCATGATCTTGCGTGTTCGTAGGAAATTTTTTGAAATTACTACGTTACCCAACAATATTCAAGGACAACCAAGAGCCTAAGCTTGGGGATGCCCCGGATGGCATCCCCTCGTTCGTCTTCGTTCATCGGTAACTTTACTTGGAGCTATATTTTTATTCGCCACATGATATGTGTTTTGCTTGGAGCGTCTTGTATGATATGAGTCTTTGCTTTTTAGTTCACCACATTAATTCTTGTTGTACACACCTTTTGGGTAGAGACACCCATGATTTGGAATTTATTAGAATACTCTATGTGCTTCACTTACATCTTTTGAGCTAGATAATTTTTGCTCTCGTACTTCACTTATATCTTTTAGAGCACGACGGTGGCTTTGTTTTGTAGAAATTTTTGATCTCTCATGCTTCACTTATATTATTTTGAGAGTCTTTTAGAACAACATGGTATTTTCTATGGTTATAAAATTGGTCCTAGAATGATGGGCATCCATGTTGGGTATAATAAAAACTATCATAGAAAGTGAATTGGATGCTATGGTCAATTTGATGCTTGATAATTGTTTTGAGATATGAGGATGGTGATATTAGAGTCATGCTAGTTAAAGTAGTTGTGAAATTGAGGAATACTTGTGTTGAAGTTTGTGATTCCCGCAGCATGCACGTATGGTGAACCGCTTTGTGATGAAGTTTGAGCATAATTTATTTATTGATTGTCTTCCTTATGAGTGGCGGTCGGGGCCGAGCGATGGTCTTTTCCTACCAATATATCCCCCTAGGAGCATGCGCGTAGTATTTTGTTTTCATAGACTTGTAGATTTTCGCAATAAGTATATGAGTTCTTTATGACTAATGTTGAGTCCATGGAATATATGCACTCTTACCCTTCCACCATTTCTAGCCTCTGTTGTGCTGCGCAACTTTCGCCGGTACCATGCACCCACCATATACCTTCCTCAAAACAGCCACTATACCTACCTATTCACTACTAGGAAAAGGCCTACTAGTGGCGCACCAGTTTTGCCTACTAATGGCGCACTACTGGTGCGCCACTAGCATCACGCCACTAGTATTTTTTACTAATGGCGCACCAGTGGTGCGCCATTAGTATAGGCCACGGTGCGCCATTAGTATAGGCCACTGGTGCGCCATTAGTATAGGCCATGGTGCGCCATTAGTATTTTTGAATTTTGAAGGCGGGAAAATAGTAGTGGCGCACCGTCTAACCCCCACCGTGCCCCATTGCTATTTTTGAATTTTGAATTTGGATCTGGATCGCGATTTTTTTGCCCATTTTTTGCTGGTTTTTTTACGTTTTTTTGCACAATATTATTTCAAATTTTGTTCCTGTTTTTGGATCTTGTACGTTCTTTTGTTGTGTTCTTTTGCCGGAGAGGAGGAGGAGGAGGTCACCGGAGAGGCGCTCGCCTACATCGCCGAAGAGGAGGAGGAGGTAGCCGGAGAGGAGTTCACCGGAGCATCGGAGAGGAGGAAGGAGAAACCATGAGGGGATGGGAGGAGAGGAGGGAGGAGGAGCTCACCGGAGAGGAGGGAGGAGGAGCTCAGCGGAGAGGAGGGAGGTGAAACCGTGAGGGGAGGGGAGGGGAGGAGAGGAGGGAGGACGAGGTCGCCCGAGAGGAGGAGGA